>NW_022196904.1:186263043-186277995 GCF_008632895.1 Mastomys coucha
GCACAAAAGCAGCTGAAAGGGGAGACCCCACGCAACCATGGTCACACTGTAACTACAGCACAGAAGCATTTTGCTCATTTAGAAAGAAGCATGGGAAAAATTAAAGCAGTTTTGCAAGAGTGTTGAAATTAGGAATGGTTTTTTCCTCAGTTCCTTTTATTATGATGATATTGGTTTCTGTCGTAGGAAGCTTGAACTGTTTTGATTGCACCATATTGCATGGTGCAGTACCCTTGGCCCATCGAGACCTGGGATGCCCTGGCTAAAGCCATCATCATATTAAAAATGAAACTGCATAAATGAATAATAATGATAACAATAAGAGCTGCTGTGAGTTAACCATAATTGTCACGGTGATTAGAGAAGCTATGAATTAAGAAGCCAATTGTAATTGTAATGGCCACTGCAGTAATGAGGTAGAAGATGAATGTTCCCTACAAATGGTTCTGTGAGGAAAAGGAAGTGTATGACTGGACGATGATGGACAGTCTGTGGGTAGAGATGGAAAGTTCCAGGAGCATTGCTTCAGCCAGCAATGATGCGCTCGGGATCATCAACCAGAAGGAGTCAGTCAACAAAGCAGTTCTTCCTGTACTACATAGGACAGACAGATGACGGTCCAGGTATCAGCGGAAACCAGGTCCTTCCAGGATTGAGACCACAGGCAAGGGCTTCCCCAAGTGATGTGAATACCTGAAAAATGCCCGTTGCAGGTTAGTGAGTTGGCCACACACTGTCATCAAGTTCGGACAAGTGCAGACAAGTGCTGGCCGTGAATTCTGTATAAGTGGGGGCAGGCGCTGGCCCTGAATTCTGTATAAGTGGGGACAGGTGCTGGCCATGAATTCTGTATAAGTGGGGGCAGGTGCTGGCCGTGAATTCTGTATAAGTGAAGACAAATCCTGGCTGTGAATTCCATATCAGTGGGGGCAGGTGCTCTGAACTCAGTAAAACAAGGACAGATACAGACTCCACTGGAGGAATCAGTGTATAGTGATGCTATGATGAGCGGTGATAAGCAGTGATCTTAGCATGCATAAGGCCAAGTGATACAGAAATTCATAAATCATAACTTGAACCAGAATTGAACACCTATTGTTATTCTGTCTTTCATCTTTCTGTTCTGAGATTATGTATTAGAAAAGTGATGTCTCCCTGGACTCAAGGCTCGATGGAGGCTGGGATGATTTGCTCAAAATGCTGAAGATGACTATTTCCTGCATATGTATAATGTAAGGGAAAGAGTGAAGGCCGACTAAGATCGGAAGGGGAATTGTGTCTGAGTGTATGTCCCATGGGAAAAGAAGGCCCTAGTATACAATGTCCAACTTCCTTCTTCACAGGAGATACATCACAAGACCTCTCATGGATCTCTTAAAACACAGGTAACACCCAACATTGCATACTTTCTTAACTACACATACGTGTAAAATTTAATTTATAACTAGGTACCCGAAGAGATTAACAAAATAATAATAAATAGAACGATTAGATGATACACTGCTGTAAAACAACTAGCATCAAGCTGATACTTTGAAGGTAGGCAATAAAATGGAGGTGACTTAGATACAAGTATGGCAAGACAGGCCAATCAGTTGGAACACAGTTTGCTACTAAGTGAGTAACAGGACGTATACACAGAGATGCGCTGCACACATGGGTGACTCACACCCCTGGCTGCACCTGTGAGATGCTGCAAGGCTTTATCTCTACCCGGAAACATGCTCAACTTATAACTTATTTCTAGAACTTTCCACTTAATATGTCCATACCATTGTTGACCCTAGATGACAAACCATGGAGAAATGAAACCATAAAATGTGGGCTACCGTAAGATTGCTTTAGTTACCAACTTATGGTGAAAATGAAAAAATCAAATTGGCTATTGCTCACTTTTGCTATTGTTTAAAAATTTCTACAGTGCTGGTGAGGTGGCTCAGCAGGTAAAGGTGGCCTCTGTACAAGCCTGATGACTGGAATGTGTGACAGAAAGAGAAAACAGACTCCAGAATGTTGTCCTCTAACCTTCACATATACAGCATGGGTATGCATACACCCAAGTTCACCAAGATATACATCACACACACACACACACACACACACAATTAATTCTTCTATAGACAATACTTTTAGCACTAACAACACCCCCTTTCTCTTTCCATCCCGCCCTAGTCCACATGCAGACTAGGCACATGCTACTGGCTTACAGACTCTAAATGTCTAAAGCCATATAGCCATTATGGAATAGACACAAATCCCAAGTTACATGTTCTTAGTATCAGAGAACATCATGGTATGAAGTAACTATGTTTGATACTTCTCAGTTCACTAATTTATTAGAATCACTTTAGGAAACTTAAAATTAATAGTAACCAAATCCACTCCCCCCCCAATACACACACACACACAAAACCTCATTGGACTGCTAGGGGGTAAAAATTTGCATCTGTGTTTTAAAGCTTATAACATTCATTCCAATGTGTACTCAAAAGGATGGTCATTAGTGAGCTGGTAGAATTTAATTTTGAAATTTGTACTTTTTAAATCAAGAAACAATCTCCAAGTACAGCTCCTATTTAGAAACACTTGTGTACTGAATTACATAGGAATACTCTGCATTTCTGTGTCTGAAGTTGAGCTCCAGAGTCCTCAGCGAGCCCGAGACCTCTGAGTGTCTGGGGACACAGTGAGTGAGATGCCTTCATGTTCAAGAAGTCCCTCTTGCTGGAAAGTTTCCCTGGCTCTAAAACACAACTGTAAAATGTTAGAAGACTGAGAAGCAAGGAAATAGAAATAGGACACCGAGTTCCTTCTTCTCAAGATGGAGAACTGCCTGTTTGCATAAGCGGTTACTAGTGTGTCCCCACTGGGCCATTCTGGCCCATGGTAGAGAGACTATTATGGATTCTAGGGCTGGAAAATCCTGCCAGTCTCCCCTATGTTCACATCAGAATCTGCAGCAGCCTGGGTGCTAATAGGACCTTTAAACAGTGAACTTAATTCAAACACAGCAGACTGTGCCCACCCATGCAGACCTGCAAAGCAGATGGACCAGCTTATACTGGGTTTCAAAGTCATGAGAACATACAAAAGCAGGTATTTTAAATCTTTAGGTCTCTCATAGTTCATTGACTCAGGATCTCCAGGGATGAAGGAGAGTAACATTTTCAAAGCTCCCACAGTAGAGTTCTGATATGCCTGGCTTGTTTTCCAATGTGATCAAGGGCTTGGGCTATGGTTCAAGTAGAAAACACAGATTCTGTGAATCTTCCCCATTTTATCCAGTGCCTAAACTCTTACCATTAAAATGATGTTCCTTCAAGGCAAGCAAGCATAGCCCATGAGTCTGAGTGTCTTAGTCAGGGTTTCTATTCCTGCACAAACATCATGACCAAGAAGCAAGTTGGGGAGGAAAGGGTTTATTCAGCTTACACTTCCACATGGCTGTTGATCACCAGAAGTCAGGACTGGAACTCAAGCAGGTCAGGAAGCAGGAACTGACGCAGAGGCCATGGAGGGATGTTTCTTACTGGCTTGCTTCCCCTGGCTTGCTCAGCCTGCTCTCTTATAGAACCCAAGACTACCAGCCCAGGGAAGGCACCACCCACAAGGGGCCCTCCCTCTCCCCCGCTTGATCACTATTGAGAAAATGCCCCACAGCTGAATCTCATGGAGGCACTTCTCCAACTGAAGCTCCTTTCTCCATGATAACTCCAGCCTGTGTCAAGTTGACACAAAACCAGCCAGCACACTGAGTCCAGCTGGATTTGGAGGGCAGTTTCTGCAGAAGTCCCCACAGCCCATGTGGGAAGTCTAGGAATGAAGTACATCTAGGAAACACTGAATCCAGATGCATGGAGACAGATGTGGGCTGTGAAGACAGTTTGAATTCCGTTCTTGCTTCTGCTTCTTTGCCTCCTCTGAGTATCTGAATCAATATTTTTCCTGACCTCAGTAGCTGCATCTGTAAACCGGAGCCTAAAATGCATCCCAGTGCTCATAACAATGAAGGACCTTGCCAGTCCTGGGCCTTTTTTGTCCTCCATTCCTCATCCTGCCTTTGGTCTTCCTGGTATATGGCAGAAGCCTGAGGCCCATTGGCTGTTTTCAGTTGATCTTCAGCTAGGCTGGTCAGAAGAAGATACCAGCAGAAAGCTGAAAAAAGAGAACCACCCTAGCACCCTCTCTCTGACTCAGTGGTATCCCTAGAATGGTTTCTCTGGCATATCCCTTGCTCCCATTTAATAGACCCACTATGGTTGTAGCTTATATGCTTAACCTCCACTAGTGGCCTCATTACCTTGCATGCTCTGGCTGTGGAGCAGATGGACTCCAGCCTAGCTCATCTGAGGTCCTTCATACTCTGAGTTACCTCATCTATGCCTCAGCACCCCCAGCCACCTTCCCCCACCTGCTTCATTTATCCTTTCAAACACTTCAGTGGTTCCTTTACTGTTTTCTCCTCCTCATTAGATCATTGCATTATATACAAGTGTAGGGCTTTATGCCATTTATACTAATAAACTGAAACTATTGCGTTTACATACACTATAACAAGCCACTGCCTACTCCCTGGGCAACCCCTGCCACAGACTTCTGTATGAGTACTAGAGAGCAAGGTGGCTCCCTAAAGCCAAACTTGTTCTTTCAGTTTCCCCATGCTTGAGATAACATTAATAATAGATAACATCTTTATAAGAATTTCCCCATGCCAGGGTGGTCCTTCTGATGGCTTTGCTTCAATGAACTCACTTAATCCTTGGCACAGTTCTGTGAGGGAGACACTCTGTTACCCTCAGAAAGGAGGTGAAGAAAATTAAATTGAGTTGCTTACTCAAGGTCATAGAGACTTAGTCAGAAGCAGAATCAATATTTGAACTTTTAAGATTAAACATAAGAACCACAGGGTGTGGGGAGATGGCTCAGAAGTTAAGAACATGGGATGGTCCTGTAGGGGACCCAGGTCAGTCCTCAGTGCTCGTTTGGGGAAGCACATGACACCTATAACTCCAGTTCTCAGAGACCTGCCACCCTTGGCTGCCTCCATGGGCATCTGCATGAAAGTGATGCACAGACAAACACTCACACACACACACACATACACACATACACATACACACACACACACACACACACACACACCTACAACTCCAGTTCTCAGAGACCTGCCACCCTTGGCTGCCTCCATGGGCATCTGCATGAAAGTGATATACAGACAAACACTCACTCACTCACACACACACACACACACACACACACACACACACACACACACACCTACAACTCCAGTTCTCAGAGACCTGCCATCCTTGGCCGACTCCATGGGCATCTGCATGAAAGTGATGCACAGACAAACACACACACACACACACACTACAAGTGAGCAAATCTTTAAAAGAAGGAAGGAGCAGCAGGCATACTCCACATGCCCCACTTAACACCAACCTTTACAATAGCTGCCTCAAGATCCCAACAAAGAACCCATTTTCATTTTCAGAAATCATTGGCACTCAACTTTAAGGCTCTACATGAAGGGAGCTTTACATCTTACATTTCCAAATGCACCTAAGAACTACAAAAATCCTTTTTAAAATTACTATTTTTGAGTTCATCTATAATTCTATTATTTACCCTCCCCTGTTCTTCCTCAAAACCATTCCATATACTGCTCTAAAAACTCATGGCTCCTGTTCTCTCTCTCTCTCTCTCTCTCTCTCTCTCTCTCTCTCTCTCTCTCTCTCTCTCTCTCTCTCTCTGTGTGTGTGTGTGTGTGTGTGTCCCTGAATATGTTAGTACAGCCTGCTCAGTGTATACGTTGCTCGCATGTATGTGTCAGGACTGACCATTTGGTATTGATAACCACTTGGCCCTTTTCTTCCCAGCTGAAAACTATTTCTCCTGCTCTGCATTCCTTAGTTACACCCATTCTTCAGATAGGTGTGGCCTCCTGGCTTTCCCCATTCCTGTTAGTATGTCTATTGGCATCGTTGTTAAAGAACTATAACATCTTAGGAAAGCATCCCTGCCCAGCCTGGCCCAGGAAGACCCTGCAGAGACCCCTCGCCGAGGTTAGCTGACACTTACTCATTTTTCAGGTTTAACTGATATCTCTAATGGAGCTCTACCATACAGGAATCCATAGATCATTAGCTGGACACAAATTAGGCCAATAAAAAACCAACTGTTCTCATTCCAATGACCTTTGTGGAAATCAGAGGGTTTTACTGAGTCCCTAATGAACTGAAGGCAAAAGGGAAGAAATATTTATTGAACCCTGTGCATAGCCAGCTGCCAGAAGCCCTACACACAACTTTCTTTTCATTGTAATTCTTCAGTCAGTATAGGAAAGAAAAGTATTATTCCTATTTTACAGAGAAGAAAATTGACTACAAGGAGACTGGGTGGCTTTAGAGTTGGGATGCACTATATGAAATTCTCATGTTCTGTCTCTGCTATGTCACAATCCCCTCTGAGACATGAGCTGTGGTAGAAATGTTGTCCAAATCTACATTTGGACGTGCAGCCCCTGCATCATAATATTGAAGTAAGGGACACTTCTCGTGGAGATTTTGGAATATCCACAGAGCAGTCATTTCTCTGCAGGTCATATTTTTACTGTGTTTAGACAGGAAAGTCCACACTAGTTAATCCACACCTGCCCTTCCACGGTCTATAAGGCAGGAAGCATCCGTTCCACCAATCGCCCTGCACAAAAAGGGGACCCACTCGATGTCTGGGACCATCTTGGGCACCCACTCGATGTCTGGGACCATCTTGGGCACCCACTCGATGTCTGGGACCATCTTGGGCACCCACTCGATGTCTGGGACTATCTTGGCGCCCTTTCCCACTTATTTCCTCGCTAAGGAAAAAACAGGAAGACCAGCACACACATAGGGCATGTGTTGGGCTCTACTGCAAACAGAAAATCTGAGAAGGATGCTGTTAAAAGGGTAAAAGGACAAAATTTTGTCTATTTCCCCACCTTTGCTTGGTCTCACGCTGAGAGAAATGAGGGGCACCACCTCTCCTTAACACACTGGGCAGGTGCTAAGTGCTCTTAAGTCACTGTCAAAGTCTGTTAAGATCATGATTAGGGTTAGTGATAATTTCTTCCAGTGTGTGTTGTAGGCACTCCTTATACACATGTTCCAAAGACTTCAGGAATGGGAAAGACTCCCTAATTAGCAGCTGCTAGAGTCTCTTCATCTCTGCTGGCTGCCTTGAGCAAAAGGACTATCACTCAAATAGCCAGCCAGAGCACCCTTTCAGCCCCAGCCATAGGATGGCTGGAGATACAGTCACATGATAATCTCAGCCTCTTGTCCCAGCTCCAAAAGGCACACAGGAGCTGTTGGAGGAAGCTTGTGCCACCCTTCTCTGCCACCACGAGCCTTAGGAATCTCTAGGACCCAACTTAAAAGCAGGGCTGTGGTTGAGCCAAACAATGGCTCTGGTTGCTTCCAATACCCCTTCCTGGGCTGGCATCTCAGACTCACTTTGCAAGACAGCTAGAAGATATTTGTCTGCACCACCCTCTCAGTACTGTGACCACAGGTCCAATACGAGTCCTCCCTTGCATGGTAGTTTTCTCCTCAACTCTTAGTAGTTTGGACTGAGACAATGATGTGTAAAGAAACAGAAGAGACAATGGAGTCTGGTAACAGTTCCCCTTTACTTGTGCAAGTGCTGATGGGATACACATATCTATTGCTACCCTTTTGATAGGCATTCCTCCCTCCCTCCCACAACTCTCTCCTGACATAAGAAAGTTCCATGGACTGGGTGATTAGACATAGAGATGTATCGCCAAACAGTTCTAGGATGGTGGAAGCCCAACATCCACAGGGAGATTAGCAAGTCTGGCTCTTAGGCAGTTCTGACAATGGCTATGTTCCTTCTAGTTCCCCTGGTTTGCTGGATATCTTGCTGCTCTTTGCCTTCACTTCCCCATTGCATTCTTACCATATGTTTGTGTATCTAAATTTCACTTTTGAAAGAATGGAGCTAACCCTACCTAGTCCAGTTTGACTTCATCTTAACTAATTCTGCCACGATCCCATTTCTAAAGAGGAACACATTCCAGGTGCTACTGTTAGGACCCTACATATGAGTTGGAGGGAGACACAGTCATGTCACAATGCTCATTCCTACCCTTAACCTGTGGTGACGATTGGTGAGTTCTTCATGCATAATACTGTCACTTCAAGAATGGTGCATGGATGAAATTCTACAGCAATCCTTTTGGCTAGTAACTAGGCTTTACTCATTGAAAACATTTCTTTAAAAGTTCATCCATGTGTATCAGTGATTCATCCCTTGCTCTTGCTGAGAAATATAGCCAGCATCCTAAGACTTCATATGTCACCTGCTTCTGCTCAAAGACACCTTGGCTATGGCCAAGTAGAGTGGCTATGATGTTTTTCATTTGAACATAAGTATTTATTTGTCTGGAGAGGAATTTCTGAATCTCAGTGTTCTGATAGGCTTAGTGTAGCTGTCCAGCAGCCATGGATGAACTGGGTACCTGAAAGGGAGGCTGGAAATGAAAAAGGACAGGTGGGCGAGAGAAGGATGAAGCCAAAACAAAGTTTTCTGTTCAAGGCTCAAAGTTTAATTTTCAGCACTGCATTTATAGAGGGAAACGCCACAGACCCATCCTTTGTTTCAGCTGGATTAAGTTGCAAAGCAAGCTCAGCCCGTGGTCAGCTCCCCAAAACTCCTGTAGGAAACTGCAAAAGCCTGAGACCAGGTGACTCCAGCTAGGTTGTAAAACCTTCCTGGGTTTTACTCAAAGCTGGGGAAAGGGCATAGCTTAGCTCTATGAGACTTTAGCAAATTATTTTCTGTAATTTTGGCACAATTTAATATTTCTAAGAAGTTATGGATGATCTATTCCTCCGGTCCTTACTAGCATTTGTTGTTTTAGCATTTGGCTTGTTTCTAAATACCACTGTTCTGATAGGTGTGTGGTCATACCTCAACATGGCTTCCGGTTAGCTAGAGGTTCAGTTTTCTATCCCTGCCTCTTTTGTTTTTTTATAAGTACATCCTCTTCCATGGAATATCTCTTCATATCTTTTGTCCATTTTCTGTCAGAATTGAGTGCCATTTCCAATCTTTGATAGTGTTGTCCACTTTCTAGCTAAGTCCTTTGTTAGATATGAGGTTTATAAACTTCATTGTCTCATCAGTCTTTCTCAGCATATTCTCTTCACATTGGGTTCCTCACGACCAAGGGGTCACACGTGAATAAGCTCTAACGTGCCCTTTGGCCCCTTTTAGAATCACACCTTTGGTTTCATAATTCTGTCCTAAATCTTAAAAATTTTTGTTTCCCATTAATTTTTTACCATTGTGTATCTTATTTATGTTAAATTATATATTCTGTGATCTGTATAATCTCTGAGGTTAACGATTTGCTTTTGGTAGTGGGGACATTTTTTGTTTGCTGCCTATGGACATCCAAATGTTTTCGATAGGAGGCCTGCCAGTGAGTGCAATGTATCCTACATGGGAAGATACTAGAGGCTGATAATCTTCACTGTCAGCCTGACAGGATTTCAGGTGCCTTAGAAACAAGCTGCTGGGTGTGTCCCTGAAGGTGGTTCCAGAGAGGCACTGAGTGTGGGTGGCATAGGCTTGTGTTCCAGACTGAAACCACAATGAAGCGAGTGGAACTCCAGCGTTCAGCTCCCTCGGCTTCCTGATAGTATGTGGCATATGACTAACCCTTCACTACCCTACCACACATGGCTTCCCTGCCATGAAGGGCTGCATTTGCAAAATAATAACCCAACGTAAGCCTTCCCTCCTTCCTTCTTCCCTCCTTTCCTCCCTCCCTCCCTCTATCCCTTCTTCCCTTTCTCCCTTCCTCTCTCAAGTATTTTGTCATATCAATGAGGAAAATCCCAGTGCTCCAGACATTTCGTCTGTCATCCTAGGAGACTCTGGCACTACTTAAATCTCTTACTTTACAAGGTGTTCTGTCTGGCTTTAGGGTTAGCTTATTGTCTTATTGACTTTTAAGGGCTGTGGTTCTCTACTCACTAGAGTCTGTTGGGAGTTTAGTGTCTGAATTATGGTTTTTATTTTGGTCATCATAGATTTCGAGTGCCACTGGGCTCCACCATTTCCTCTGACATTGCCTGAGTGAGTGAGAGGAATTCATGAAGGCCCAACCACGGAGTCTAGGAGATGTGACCAGGTGAAGATATAATCAGTGTTCTATCTGGATTGCTTTTTAGTAACCTGGTAATGATGTAGGAACTATATTTTACTGTATTATTCTGTGTGAGTGTCTGTGTGTGGTGTGCATGGTGTTCAATGTGTGTGGTTCACGTTTGTATGGACACACTGACATGTGAGTGCATGCTTGTTGAGGCCCAAAGTTGACGCTGGGTTTCTACCTCGGTTACTCTCTTGCTGAACCCAGATTTTGCCAACTCCAACTTTTCTAGTGAGCCAGAGTGTTCCAGAAATCTCCTGTTTCTGCCCACCAGGTCTGTGATTACACATGGCTGCTATGGCTGCCCAGCATTTATATGTGTGGTTGTTCATTTTGCTAACTTGACACCTTCCATAATCCCTGGGAAGAACATCTCAACAGGGGACTTTCGTGATCAGGTTTGGCTGTAGGCATGTGGGTGTGTGTGTGTGGGGGGGGGAATTAGTTTGACTAGTTAATTGTGGTGGAAAGACCTTCTCACTGTGGGTGATACCATTCCCTAGACAGGGGATCGATCCTAAGACTGACCAAAGTGAGCTGAGCATAAAGGAACTTGCATGACTTCCTCGCTCACTCTCTGCCTTTGACCATAGATGTGATGTAACAAGCTCCTGCTGTCTCAAGCTCCACCTCTGTAACTTCCCCCAAAATGCTGTACTACAACCTGGAATTGTGGACTAAAATAAACACTTTCTCACCTAAGTTGCTTCTCCCAGGGTATTTTATTACAGCAGCAGACACAATACTAAGACAATGTGTATGCTGGGGCTCTAATTCATCCTTATACCTGTATGTTTTATCCACTGAGCCATCGCTTCAGCCCTGATATTGCTTTATATATAAACTCTGAGTACCCTCAAACTTAATAGTTCTTATATTCTTTTAACTGCGGGTTATGTGCAGAAAACATTAATTAAGAATATGAGAAACCACAAAATTAACATTGAAGTTCCTAGCTCATCTGGTCAGTCCAGCGTGCCTGGTACCTTTCTTGCCTTGTTGCACTTCCACGAAAGAGATTTCTGTGGAAATTATGGTTTCAGGGGAGAAGAGTCTTACTTTTAAGTATATTAACTCAGCTGAGGAATTCAAATTATGAGTACAAATTATCCTTTCAAAACTGCTCTAAAATGAAAGTTTATATTTTTAATTATGAATAATTTAATTTTAAGGACATGTGAAAATTCAGTTTAAATATTATCTCCAGGCCTTCCTTCAATTCACTAACTAAATATATACACTCTAGTATTCTTGGCTATCTTCCCAGTCGCATGAAGCAGAGAACACGAGAGCTTAACCTACCACCGTGTCATGGCAGAGCCTCTCTTATAGTCAACCCTGACAAACCCACCACTGAAGTTTGCAGGTTTGTAGCCTGTATTTCTGCACAGTTCCCTGAAATAGCCCAGGCTTGCCTCTCACAGCTTGCAGAACACCAGGGCCTAGAGTATGCTGTGCTCCCAACCCTGGCTGTGGCCCTTAGGACAAAGGCTGCCTTGCATAAAAAATATAACTGACTACTGCAGAGGCGGTGGCTATGACAGTTTGAATCTAGCACATACTCCAAAGACAAGGGCTGAAGGGCTGAAAGCCCCTGTGGAAGCAGTAGTTGGAAGAAGAATTAGTTGGAAGACTGGGAATGAGTCTTTGAGGGAGAAATTGAACCCAGCTCTTCCCAGCTCTTTTCCTGGTTCCTGGCAGCCACGATGACCACTGCATACTCTTATCACCATGATCTTCTGTCTCACCCAGGCCTCTCCACCCTTACACTGTCCTGGATTCCTGGCTGCCATGAGGATCATCTTCTACCAGACACTTCTAGCACCATCATATTCTGCCTCACCTCAGGCCCAAACCATGGAACCACCTGGCCCGGGATTGAAATCTGTGACACTGTTAGCCAAATAAATCTTTATCCTTTTAAGCTGTCTAGCACAGGTGTTTTCACAACAAGGAATGTGAGCACGTGGGATGCCTCCAATCTCCCATCCCTAGAACAGGAGGGAAGCAGACCCACTTCATAGGATGCTGTTAGGACTGAGTAAGCTGGACATACTGAAGTGCCCAGATCACGTGGCATCTGAATAGCCTCAATGTTGCCATCTTCAGTCTTCTCTGTGCATCCATCTTTCTTTTCAGTCTTCTCTATGGGCCCATCTTCTCTCCTTCTCACTAGAACACTACTGTAAACTTCTCCATGGCCGAGGATGTTGAATACCAGTTAGAAAGAGCTGACTCCCATAATCCAAGTTTGTCCTGTATATAATCACAAAGTTTCCCTAATGTAGGAAGCATCTACCCATTTCAGAAAACAGAAAGGAAAAAATTCAAAATCATTTTCTACAAAGATTATCCTTCTATCCACAATGAGGATTCCAAACTACATACATTTATCAAATTGCACAGAACATAACATAGGTGATTTTATATTTAAATTATGTTTGGATAAATCTAACAAAGTTTCATCTGCATGAACAACTATGTTCAAAGGACTGTGGGAAAGAAATACCTTAGAGATGGGATTGTTTGGGTAGGGGGAAATCTCCCTTCCAGATCTTAGCTCTTAATTTGTCTGCTATGAAAGGAACCAAAGCATTAATCATTGACCTACTGAACAGGGATACTTTGTCTTAATGTAGTCAGACAAGGAGGGCAGAAAAATTATGCCATATACTCCCCAAATTGTTTGCATAGCCAGAGGCTGTGAAAAAATCACAACTGTGTTCATAGCACCAATTCAGAGTTACACCTATCTTTACAAAGTATCCGTAGTTCCATATCAGTAGCACAGAGAGTGACCCCTTACCCCAATTCAGGGCAGGGGGGGTAAGATACTGTTTCTAGAATAAAATAGTGACCTATCCAGATGGGAAGTGCTATCGAGTTCTGTTGTTCAGATTCAGCTAAATGCCATGCTCTCCTAGTGCATGGGACCACTGAATACAGTGACTGTATTTTCATGACCTTGTTTGGCTATGTTTCCCTCCAGGGTCTAGCATTATAATTTCTTATTATAAAATAGGATCCTGCTGATCCAAGTCTGGATCCCATGTTGACATCCTGTAATGGATGCCATATTGTTATCATGCTGGCCTCGCAAGAACAGATGGAGAGAAAACATGGGGTGCTCCTCCTCCTGCTCCTGCTGTCCCAGTCTAAATGAGCTGTGCTCCAGCCACAGGAAAATGAAGAGATCACAGTTTGCATCTGCTCTGGAGGAGGATGTTCCGTTACATGCTATCACCAGATAGCATGGGCGGAAATTCCAGAGACATTTTCCTGCCATACCTGGAGGAGTCTGGCCATTTCAGAAGCTGTTTTCTCTACTCATTCCTTTTCTGGACCACAGGTGAGGAGTTGCCTCTTGAAATTAAGTAATGGATTGGTATTGTCTATGTACAAGGGAGACAGCAAGGGGTTCCTATAACTTTGGGAGGAAGAAAGAGAGGATGAAATTTAAACAGTAATAGATGAAGTTTCCACGCAAAGGAGTGACCCAGGAAATTATGCAAATGGAAACCAAAGACTCATGGGAGTAATCAGGTTCCTTCAATCACTGAGCTTTGGAGTCAGTCTCAAGTGGAGGTAATGTAACACACAATACCCAAGAATGTGTGGTCTCCTTGCACTAGCTTGCCAGGGTTCTCATTAAGTTCCACCGTTGCCTCACAGCTGAAGTGCATTTTACCATGATTCTAAAAAGTCTATAACCAAGGGACAGCCAGGATTCTTCTCAGTCTCCTTGGCGTGAAGCCAATCATCCTCCTCTCGTATCTTCTCATGTTCTTACCTCTGAACTAGTCAGGATCTAAATATACTCTAGATCCACTCAAATGACACCTTTGACATATTATCTCCAAACCCAGTCATACTGTGAAGGACTAGAGGTTAGGGCTTCCATATATGAAACTGGGGGATTGGGGGACAGTAGACTCCTCAGTGTGCCATCTCTTATGTGGGATGGAGAGGACCAGGCTCTGACTCTCTCAGATTGATCTCCAACATTTCATTCTCTATTCTATGTGGAGGAAAACCATATTCTAGAAGATGCTTGTTAGCTGTCCCTCTAGAGAAGCAGAAAGCTCTAGTGAAAAACACTAAGTAGGAGGAAGTCGATGGATGTCTGTTAGTCCTGGCATCCCTTTCTTTGTCGTTGCATCTACTGGCTATGTGTTCCCCATTCCTAAGAGATACTCATAGCGCCTAGATCCCACTCACACAACCCTCCTCTTTCTAAGGGTAGAGGAGTTTTCTATATCATCATCTGCTCAGCTTCTCAGATCTCTATTACATGGCTAACCAATCCTATTAATCTTTCCCTTTGTGAAAGACTAACAATGCCTTTAACTTCGATTTCAAATTCCATGTCTCCAAATATTTCTAGTAGAAGACAAAAAAACCCAACAAGAATAATAACAGCAAAAACCAGCCTTTACTCTTAAAACACAAGAGTACCTACTTTGTGGCATAAAATAAGGAGAAAGATCCATAGACACCCCCCATCCTCCTACTTCTAGGATGCTTTATTTGGTGAGGAGCTACATTGACAAATGTTTCAGGTTCTTCAGTCGTATGTTCTCCAAACAGTGCTAGTAGCCAAGTGTAACAGGAATTTTGAATCATGTGGACTCTCAACACACACCCTCTCTAGCCCCTCCCACAACCCTCTCTAGCCCCTCCCACATACCCTCTCTATCCCCTCCCACACACCCTCTCTAGCCCCT
>NW_022196904.1:186278005-186307600 GCF_008632895.1 Mastomys coucha
AGCCCCTCCCACACACCCTCTCTAGCCCCTCCCAAAGCCCAGGGAGGAACTTCACCTGTGCATTTTACATGGTCAGATGTCTCTTTTGTAAAAATTTTAAAGAGGTATATTTTACATTGCTTCTATTAAAGAGTCTTTCAAGTTTGAAAAACCTTGAAGACCAGAAATTTCTCATTTGTTCTGTAATTATTCCAGAGCAGGCAAGTAAAGGTGAATCTTCAGAAACAAATATTAGCATTTTACTGGTGACTTCAATCTGTTCTCTGCACTCTGGGAACCATAGGCAATACTGAACATGGCTTAGAATCAGCACCTAGTCATTGTGTGTGTGTGTGTATGTGTGTGTGTGTGTGTGTGTGCATGCACGTGTGTCTGTGTACATGCACATGCACATTCACTTGCCTACCCAGTATAAATATATATAAACAGATGCATATGTGCATTTGGAAATCAAAAGATAAGCTCTCTTACTGCTCCTCAGGTATCACCTGTCTTGTTTTGTTGAGCCAAGATCTTTCACTGGGCTGCCACTCAGGACATAGACTTCACCACTGAGCCACAGAAATCCATGTTCCTGAGCCAGCCACTGCTAGGCTTACTGGGTATGCTACCACACGTAAACTTTTTTTTTTTTTTTAAATATTCTGTAGGATCTGGGAGATTTTGCTCAGGCTTTTCCTTACAATGTAAGCACTGCCCCAGTAGAGCTCTCTCACTCCAGCACAGTCATCCTTCCCGCAATGTCCACAGCTATTCAAAGCTGAGGTCAGATGTATATGGCGTAACCCACTTTAGAGAACCTCAGATTAGTGGTACCTAACGTGGAAATTTCTGTTTTCTTTGGAGACTCAGTTTTGTTGTGTGATGTTTTTCTGGGAACTGTCTTATGAGACCATGTTTTTACTGAAAATAGACATGTGGTGTTTTTCTGGAGGCAGCCTGGAAAAGGGGCATGTGATGCTTTGCTAGAGTGGATGATTGAGGGAACACGTGATATTTAGAAAGGATATGAATATAACCCAACAGATAGTGGACGATGCTGAGTGGTATTGGTGCTCCTTAAAATTCTTTGCTGGTCATTGTTTGGCTTTGCTGATACTGGTCTTTGCTAACTCATTTCTCTGGTCTTTGCTGACTCATTTCTCTGGTCTTTGCTAACTCATTTCTCTTGGCTTATTCTAGCTATATATAGCACTGTGCCCACAAGGAAAGGTGGAAAATTAACCCTTAGTTTCTTGGAGCATCTTCTTAGACCAAAGGAGGAAAATGAGAAAGAACTTAAACCTAGAAGGATTGACTCCAGAGAATATCCCACTTTCTTGGGAATGCTTCCTCTTTTCCTTAAGTCCTGTAGCTCCAGCACTTGGGTGTATCATCCAGGCACCTACCTTTCAGTGCCCACTAATTGGTTTCTCCTACGTCACCCCACACTTGCAAAATTTTTCAGCTACTCATGAAATGTCTTTATGACTTTAACTAGAAAGAAAACAGATATAAGAAAGATGGGACTTAATGGCCCCAGTTGCATTTTCAAAAGGCTTTCAATCTTTAAATAAGAACACTACTTCATAGTCGTGTGTGTGTGTTTCTTTTATTACTTTAATATCTGTATAAATCAAAGGTTGATCCAAAAAATGAAAATCCTAGATAGAACGAATGTCAAATATTCAGTGAGTGTTCACTTTTTAATTTCTAGTTCGAGTGTCTCCTTTGAATCTATTTCTTTATAATTTTATGTTTTGATTGCTTTTCCATTAATTTTTCATTAGATTCTTGAAAAAATATGTGCTGATTTCTGAAAATGCTTTTCTAATTTCAAACTCTGAATCACTTGTCTTTCCTTTCTTCCTGCTTTTTCTCTGGACTGTGGATCTCTCTCTCTCCCTTCCTCCCTCGCATGTATTTTTAATATATCAAATTTTGGGTATGACACAGTCATGGGTCTAGATTCTGTTATTAATTCCTCTGAAGAGTGCTAACACAGGCTGCTGCTTTTACTCTGCACTGATGGAAGGAACCATTGCTTTTCATGTGAAGCAACTACCCCAGAGTAGCAGGTGGGACTCTGATAGACAGGATGCTGTGTTTGTTGGGGTTCGAGTCGCGGCGGACACGTCTGCAGACACCAGGCACAAACAGTTCCACGTAGAAGAGGTTTAATTAAGAGGGGGTGGAGGATAGTGGCGCAGGAAGAGAGAGAGAGAGGGGAGAGAGAGAGAAGAAAAGAGAAAAGAGAGAGAGATGGAGGAGAGTACCCATATATATATATATATGTCGTGATGTAGCAGTCCAGGTAAAGGTGGGAGTTGAACCCAATGGATTCTGGGAATATGGTGGCCGTTGTCCTGGCAACAGGTCTGTGGACCCGCCCATATCTGCCGCAGGTTCTGGATGCTAACAGTGTTCACCGCATCTCCCTAACTGGAAGGGCTGGCAATCCCCTCCATTCTCTCTTCTCCAGTAGAAGAAACTGAGAACTTTCTATCTTTTAGCCTTCCAGCTGAAGGAACTCGATTCCAGCCAGCCTCTTTGAATCTCTCCTGTGCACACATAGTTCAAAATAAGTCATGGCCCTGAGCATAGGTTATATATAAATGTTTGGGGATCCCCCTCCAAATTCTAAAACATTCTCTCTTCTTTACCAGCTTTTCTAGCAGTTCTGAACCTGTAAAGAGAGCAACCCCAGCCCTTTGGCTCTGTCAATCAGTGGTTTTGGTTTTGTTTTGGTTTTGGTTTTGGTTTTGGTTTTAACAGCAGGGGCTATGTGACCCAAGCAGAAAGGGGATGGGTGTGCACTTCAGCTGTGTTCTTTTCTTTTGGGGGAGGAATTGGATGCTTTTTAATTTCTGCTTTCTTTGGTCACTCTAGAGTCCCTGTCTTTTTTATCTTTGTTCACATTTTGACAAATATTGTTGGAAATATTAGCTGCCATACTAGAACTGGTTCAGTGATCAAAATATATTATATATTTTGATTGCATGAAATTCTCAGAGAATAAAAAAAAACGTTTTAAAATGAAATAAGAAATAGAAAAAAGAAAAAAGTTTTTAAAAATGAAAAAGGGGATTTAAGTAATAAAAGATTGTTCTCTGTTTCTCACTTTGGACATTTAGGACATGTTAAAAATTTATCAGTTCTAATAACCTGAAAGTAATCTCAACATTGGCCAAGTCTCCATGACCAAAATATTTAGTGTGGCAGATTATTTTAATACTTCTATTTACCTCCCACTAAAAATCCTTATGATAAGGTTTATTTCTTAAGCAAAAGATGCAAGAAATTCTACCTATACCTTTATTAACATATCAAGTAATCAAAACTTTAGAGTAAATCAGAATTACTATTTTTTTGTGTGTGTGAGAACAAGACACCAAGTACCAAGATGACTTTTTAGGGGTACCTGGATTTTCCTCCAAGGGTCAACATTATACAAACATTTACAAAACTCCCCAGGGACCTGACCTAATATCTCTAGCTCACCCATCATACCAACCTAACACAAATTCAACTGTGAAAACCCCACATATCATAGAGTTGAAAAGTTTGAATTAAATTAAACCACCAAGAGCCTTGTTACCTGACATGTGTGGCCTATTAAAAGGGCTTAGCTTACTACCATCTCATGGAAAAAAGAAGTCTTTGAGGGAGATGGTCTGTAAGTCATTTCCATACTGGAGGTCAGCCATTGTTGACAGGGAATGGCAGGCATCAATGTGTAGGGTTTCCATCACACTAGCTCAGATTTGCTGATGATCCACACAATTGGCAACACCGATTATGTAAATGAATGAGTTGGACTGTTTTAATAAATGCTAATTTATATAAGGAATGGTGGGTTGGATCTGGCATAGGAACAGTCTTCTGGAAATGGTGAGGGACGTTTTAGAAAGCTTGGGCAGCTCCTAGAAGGAATGAGCTCATATAGATGCCCTGAAGGCTTGGATGTCCACCCTTCCTAGGCATGTATTTTGCCCATTAGTAATGGCCACTGCCATCAGTTATATTTGCCTCATTGGTCTGATAAATTAGCATCTAATAGTGTTTTCAGTGTTGCAAAATTGTTTTAGCTTAAATGCAGAAAAATTTCTCTTGTGAGAAAGCACGGTGCTGGCCACAATAACCAGTAAGTATATGTGCCTACTAGCTATGTAAACATAGTGTGTCTTTATCACTCTAAGACTCCAACATCAACAAAATTGGAATTATGGGATCTGCCCGAAGGGACTACCATAAGGACTAAGGAACTTTAGAATCATTCGGTAAATAGTTGCCCTCTTTGATTTTGTTAAACTGGGAGGACAAGAGTGCATATTCTGAAAAGTAGAATAGGGCTTTTTTTTTATTCCAAAATTTGAAAATCCAACTTGCCTAAAATTTAGCCAAGAAATTCATTATAAATGCCAGCATTAGTTATTTTTAAATCAAATTCTTCTCTAACAACAGAACATTCAAAAATCCATCTAGACGTGGGTAGCAAGACACCTCAAAATTGGAAGAAGAGTCCAAGTGTCCTGCCTTCTTGTTTGGCCTCTGCCCCATGATATTTTGAGACCATTTCTCTTTGCTCTTAATGGCACCAGTACCCCAGCAATGCTTTCCAAAGTGTAGGGAAGGAATCAGCTGAGGTCCTTTACTCCACTGTGGCCTAAACGAGGCGCTCTTTTGTGAGGTGGCAACAAAAGGAGAAAGTTAACAGTGATACTGAGAGCTTCAGCAATGCTGCCCTTGACCACCATGATTCTGCCAGCTCCAACAGCCAGGGTCTGAGTGAAGACATGCCATCCTGCCATTTCCATGCACGTTATGCAGCATAACCGACAACATGATGTTCTTATTCATGGAGTCCACACTGTACAAGTAGAGTGGAGATATGGATTCTTCTCTCTGCTGTGAATCAATTGAGGTCGACTGCACTGCGGGGCGGGATGGGAACAGTGTACACAATCAATCTACCCTCCTTAAAGAAGTCACAGTGCCCAGTGACAAGCTAACAGGCTACCAGGACAAAGGAACAGCTGAGATGCTGCAGGCTCTCAGGAGTGGCTTCAGTCGAGCAATTTCATCAAGCACATGGCCGTTGCTTAAGAGCAGGGGGTAAATCAAGGGAGACCTGAGTGTTTTCTGCCTCCCCACCTTCCATGTCTGCTCTTGTAGCACCTCAGTAATTTAGAGAATGGGGAGGAGGGTGAGTCACATCCTCTGCCACTCCCACAGGGCTAACACTATGCCCCTGACTTCTAGCAAGATCACATGACCCAGCTTTCTTCTTTCTTCTCATACTAAAAAAAAGTGACTTAGTATTTTAAGATCACAAGCCAGATAAATCCAATGAGATTTTGTCCCAGGACTTTATGGGCACCAGTGGTGAGGACTCACTCCCTTTTCTTCAAGGGTTTTGATGAGGAAAAGGAAGTGCTTTTGGTACTAACATCACATACCAGGACACACTCTCAATTTACTGAGCTGGATTCAGCTTTGTTCCAGGCTAACATACACCTTGAGTTTTCATTTGTGACAAATCCAAAACATTTCCATATTTTTCTTAAGCTATGAAAGGAATTTATACAACTGAAAAAGCCTTATTGACTCATAAATGTTTAAGAAAATTATCCCACAAGGAAGTTCTATTGATATATACATGTATCATTATCTTTGTCCAATGACTCCAATTCACACTTACTTAAGTTAGAAAACCAGGACTCCTCCTTGGTTCCTGGCTCCCGAACCTTCATGTCTCCAAATGTGCTCATTGTCAGAGTGTCACTAACTTTACTCCCCTGCCTTTTTGATAAGTAGAATCATTTATTGGATGCAGGTAATTTTACATATACCCCACTACCAGTTCCTGGAAAAAAAAATCACCTGTGATATAAAGAATTTAAAAATAACTGCACAAGCCTTTCCCTCACCTTCAAGTACAGCTGCACCTATAGAATGAAGGAAGGAAGAGAAAGAATAAAGAGTCGATGGTCACATGGTGACACTGTCACACCTTTGCGTTTACTTAAAAGTTTGACAGAATAAATTTGCGTAATTCCTGGGAGATAGTTATGTTATATTAACAATACTTTTATTTAACTATTGGGTATGCTAGATGGAATATTGTATAATAATTTTACTGTTCCCTTTTTATCAAAAAAATTCTTTCTTAAACCATAAAATTATGGTGCTGGAATTTACAACCCCATACTTTAATTTTTTACTTTTGAGTTTATACTATAATTAGCTCATTCACCCCTTCCTTTCTTCTTTTCAAACCCTCCCGTATGTCCCTCCTTCCTCTCTCGTTCCATCCTCATCAAGACTAAGCCCAACACCCTTCCACAGAAATACCTGTGTGGAATAAGACTGTGACGGCACAAGCCCGTTCTAAGGCATTCCACACCGGAATGCTTTCAAACTATGAACACCACTGCAGTCCTTCAGTGTTTCTGCCTCTCACTGTCGCCAATGTGGTCCACATGGGCTAGCCCTGTGTGCCAGGCCTGAGTCTACACTGGCTGCTGCTCTCCATCCGTGGGCTTAACACCTCTCTTCTGCACCCCATTTCTCTTCATCTTGCCCATCACGAACATTTCACTTCTCAGGACTAAACTGCTTGCAGTTTCACAAACAAAACAGGCACAATGACTCCTTCTTGTTGCAGCCGCCTGCAGCTACATACGAACGGGTCTTCTGGAAGAGGAGAAGAGGCCTGCAGGAAATTAAGGGAATTGGAGGGCGAGAGGAATAAATAAAAAATGGGACTGAGCCATGGCTTCTGCTTTCAGTCCAAAGTGTATTATCAAACTGAGAAATCAAGCAGGCAGGCAAAACCCCGCCCTCAGTCCTCCAGAATCCAGTGGCCAAATTAGCAACTGGATGCTCGCAGGTGAAGCAATTCTGCCTTAGCTGTTAGCAGGAACCTGGAAGCAGAGAAGTGGCAGAAACAAAAGGGCTTTGTTTAAGTCAGGAAGTCTCTCCCTAGGAGGGCCTGCTGCTTGAGACAAGGCAAGGTCTGAGACAGCCAGCTCCTGGTTGGGAGGAGGTAACACCTTCCTACGTAGTAGGAGGAGCAGAGCTCAGCCAATAGTGTCCTTAACAGCTCACACCCTGCTCTGCCTGCCCTGTCAAATCTCATCCACTCACAAGTTAGCAGACACTGCGATTCTGGGTTTTGTCCATTTTGGCTGAGCCACTGCCCAGCCAGATCTTTCAACACTATATCAAAATTTCAAGGTGGACGATATCACAAACGAGTAAAGCAGGCATACAAAACTCAAGAATGGCTGAGCGTGGGGCTTGGTGACACCCAGCTGTAATAGCAGCACTTGGGAGACAGAAGCAGGAAGATGACCACAAGTGTGGAACAAGGCCGGCCCCCATAGAGATAACTAGCCAGCCATGTCTACATAGTAAAAGTCATCTAAAACAAAAAACAAACAAACAGAAAAAAAAAACTCAGAGTTCTCTGATATTTTCTCTAGTGGCCTAGAGGCCACTGATATACCTGTGGCCCCTGCTTCTGAGATAATAGCTTTGTCTTACATTTTGAAATAACCCAAAGCCAGACCCAGCATCTGAGTAAGACACCGGGCCTCAGGCAACACAGAGCAGTTACAATGACGATTCTAAGGGCAGGAAGGGGTATGTCTTAGATTTGACCCAGCACCCTGACTTGCAGAGTTTTAGGTTAGCATGCTGAGGGGAAAGGGTTATGTCTTAGATTTGACCCAGCACCCTGACTTACAGTTTTAGGTTAGCATGCTGAGAGGAAAGGCAGTCGTGGTTGCTTGCTTCACTTAAGGGAGCCTCAGCAGACAATTGGAGGTTCAGTGACACAGTCCTAAGGCCTTTGGAAGGCTTCCTAAAGAGAATGTCCCAGAGACTCACAGAGGTTTGCTCAAGCATTCAGCTGGATTCTGATTATTACAAGGAGGTAAAATGACTTTAAAGAGAAATGTGGCAAGGAGCTAACTCTATCTTGTTTCAGTCTTATTAGATAGCTGTGGTAAGCCAGAGAGCATGGTGTTAGCGTATAGATGAACCAATACATCAACAGAGCAGAGCGGAATTTAAAAACAGCACCACACACTAATGGGCAACTTTGTGATAAATGATACTAAAAGAATCAGGGATCTATATCATACATAACTTTGGCTCAAAATAATTGTAGCACCTAAAGCTGTAATCTTTAGATGAAAACTATAAACATTACTAGAAGAACACAGAAGAGACAAGCTTAGTGAATTTGGATTAAGAAGAAAGTTTTAGCTACATGAAAAAGAAACATAAAATTGATGGATTGGACTTCAATAAAGTTTAAATGTTTGTTCTTCCAAAGGCACAGTTAAAAAGCAGAGTATGGTGACACACATTTATAATCCAAACATGAAGATATTGAGTCATGAGGATTACAAGTTTGAGGCTAGTCTTAGCAAGATAGAGAGTTCCAGGCCATCCTGAGCTACATTTTAAGACCTTGTCTCAAAACCAAATGAGACTGAAAACAACATCAGAAGAATGACAAGAGGGCTGGGATGGTGACTCGGTGGGCAAAGTGCTCCCCTAACATGTGTGAGGACCCACATGTGAATTCCTTCAACCTATGCACAGCCCTTCCTTACAAGTGTGAGGATCCAAGTGCAAACTCCTACAACCTATGTGAAGCTGGCACAGCACATGCATCTATAACCCCACTGTTCAGAGATGGGTGGCAGAAAAGAATTCCCTGGGAATCTGTAGGCCAGCTAGCCTAACAAACACTTCACAACAGCAGACACCAAAGGGACACCAAGTTAGAAAGCAATGATCAACAGCTGAGCTTGAGCCTCTGATCTCCACATCTGAGCTAAGGCATGCATGGACCCACCACATGGAGTCATACACCCACATACATCCTACACACACACACACACACACACACACACACGGGGGAGGGAGGGAAGGAGAGAGAGAGAGAGAGAGAGAGAGAGAGAGAGAGAGAGAGAGAGAGAGAGAGAGAATGGAAAGGAAGCCCATACACTGGAAAAATATTTTCAAAGTTTATTTTTGAATGGAGATCTCAGTACCAAGTGAGCAGTTCAGAAATAAACTGATTTAAATACATGCCAGTGGCAAATAAACAAGAGGATAGATTACTCCATGTTTTCGATCATAAAGAAAATGTAAACCTACAACTCACCAATATGCCTTAGGCCATAGATAGTTTTCTATCTCTGTGATAAAAGCCCGACCAGAAGCAACGTGAGGAAGGGACACTATTGTGGCTCATGGTCTCACGGGTGACAGACAGTGTGTTCTGGTAGGGAAGGCATGAAATGACACAGCAGGTCAAGTCACAGGTGAGCCAGGAAGTAAGAGTTTGAATATTAGAGCCCATTACCTCTTTCCTGTTACTGAGTCCATTGGATGGACCTACCTACAACCTGGGGGCTCTTGTCTGTCTGGAAACCAGTAAACACACACACACACACACACACTCACACACATACACATACACACACTCACACACACATACGTACACTCACACACATACACATACACACTCATACATACTCACACACACACATTCACACACACACACTCACATACACACTCACACACATACACACACACACTCACACACATACACACACATACATACACTCACACATACATACACTCACATACATACACATACACATACATATACTCACATACATACACTCACATACATACACACACACATACTCACACACTCACACACATACACACACACACTCACACACACTCACACGCACATATGCACACACACATACACACACACACATACACACACACATACACACTCACACACACTCACACACATACACATACACATACTCACACACATATACACACTCACACTCACACACACACACACACAGAGCTGTAATTTCACGTTGTGTCTACCATGAGGCCAGGTATCGCAGTATCTGAGTCAAAGAAAAACATCCCCTACTCCAACGGTTAGGAGCCAGAGGAACTAAAGCACTCATACATTGCTGGTGGGGGTGTGAAGTGGCACAATCACTTTGGGGAACAGTCTGGCAGTTTCTTAAAACTTAGACATCAATTTACTTTACAATCCAGTCATTCTGCTCCCAGCTATTTACCTTGGAGGAAAATGAAAACATATATCCACCCAAACGCCAGCAAATGAAGACTCATGGCAGCTTCGTTTATATTCAGCCAAACTGAAAACCTCCCATTTCCATCAATAGGTAAATAAAGTCTTATATCTAAAAGGCAGCAAGAAAAAGGAGGTAACATCTCAACATGGAAAAAAATCTCCAAGTAGTCTGAGTGAGGAGGAAGGGACGGGGGGAAGTACCTACGGTGTAAGGATATCTACTAGAAACTTAAAATTCTAGAAAAGGCAAATGAGTCTACAACAGTAGAAAGTAAATCGATGGTCACCCGAAGGGGGCAGACAGGAAAGGCTGCTGGGGGCTGTGTGTGTAAGCTTACTTATAACAACACTGGGGCTGTGTGTGTAAGCTTACTTATAACAACACTGGGGCTGTGTGTGTAAGCTTACTTATAACAACACTTTCATGGCAGCTAGGCACGAGAGAACTTAACAGCTTTCAGTGCTTTGCTATGGCCCACTGGAATACTAGTTTGCTTTCTGTTGTTGTGCTGCCAAAGCCATTTTGGTAGAAGAAAGGGTTCCAGTCTGTTATCTCAGAAAACCAAGGCAGGACCTGGAGGCAGGCATTGAAGGTGAGGGCACAGAGGCATGATGCTTAGAGGCTAGGTCTCCATGGCTTGCTCAGGATGCTTTCTTATACAACCCAGGACCACCTGGCCAGGGTGGCACCACTAACAGTGGACTGGGCCCTATCCTGTTAATCATCAACTAAGAAAATGCCGCTCTGATATGACCACCGACAAGGATGATGGAGGCAGTTCATTAGCTGAGCTCCCTTCTTCCAGACGGCTCGATTGACTCACATTGACAAAGAGTATCCAGCGCAAATATGTTAGTGATATGTAGTCAAAACTATTTCAGATATAAGAAGAGTCATTGCTGTGTTCACTGTCCTCTTTGACGCTTGTGACTGCTCCCATTTAAGAGAGTCATTGCTGTGTTCACTGTCCTCTTTGATGCTTGTGACTGCTCCCATGAAGAGAGTCATTGCTGTGTTCACTGTCCTCTTTGATGCTTGTGACTGCTCCCATGAAGAGAATCATTGCTGTGTTCACTGTCCTCTTTGTGAGGTATGCTTGTGACTGCTCCCATGAAGAGAGTCGTTGCTGTGTTCACTGTTCTCTGACTGCTCCCATGAAGAGAGTCATTGCTGTGTTCATTGTCCTCTTTGCAAGGTACGCTTGTGACTGCTGCCATGAAGAGAGTCATTGCTATGTTCACTGTCCTCTTTGACGCTTGTGACTGTTCCCATGAAGAGAGTCATTGCTGTCTTTACTGTCCTCTTCGACGCTTGTGACTGCTGCCATGAAGAGGTGCAAGTCCATTTCTCTTTCTGCGAGGACTCCGCCATGAGATACCTGTAACAGACCAGAAACCATCTTTTCCGTTATATACCAAAAGCGTTGGAGCCTCAGTTCCTAATGTTCCCATTCTCTGTAGTTTTGAAAACCTAATTTATGTTGCCTAAGCCACCCAATTTTTGTTATTTTATATGAAAACCAAAATAGGCTGAAATATATCTTAACTCAATAGGAAAACATTCTTTGTTCAAAACAGATATTAGAGAGAAAAGTGCTAACAAAGATAAAACAGGAGCATTAGAGAAACGCACCCATCAGGAAAGCAGTGTGATGAGGTATGAGGAGAAAAACCTCTTATACTCTCAACTTTTAGGATCAAAGATGCATGGTGTAAAGACAGGAAAGAAGCCACAGGCCTTGACTAGAAAAGGGAATCTGGGCTTGCCCATTACAACTGCCGTGCATTTATTCTCTATTTACAACAAGGTTTCCAGGTGTTCTTTCCACATCAGAAACATTGAGACAAGAGATGGGTTTATATCTCAACAAAGTTATTATGTGAGTGTCCTTCCCTGAACAAAATGAAAGATTTCATAAAGTACTCCAGAGAGCATGTTCCCCCAAGACAGGGTCTTAACTTCCAGGAAATCACAAAATAGGATGTGTGTGCCTTTCTGTCTACTTTTCTCTGGATCAAGAGAATGTAAGATTGCCATCAGGAGTAGTTCTATTACAGACCAGCAAGATGACTCTACAAGTGAATAATAACACTTACCACCAAGCCTGACAACCTGCATTTGACCCCGAGGACCCATGTGGTAGAAGGAAAGAACCAACTTCTGCAAGTTGTCCTCCATATGCACAGCACAGCATGTGCACACACAAACACACACACACATACACACACACACATACACAAACACACAAACACACACACACATACACACACACGGACACAAAGAGGGAGAGAGAGAGACAGAGACAGAGAGACAGACACAGAGAGAGAGACAGAGAGACAGAGAGAGACAGAAAGACAGAGAGACAGAGAGAGACAGAGACAGAGAGACAGACAGAGAAACAGTGAGACAGAGAAAGAGACAGAGGAAGAAAGACAGAGACAAAGACACACACACACACACAGAGACAGAGAGAGACAGAGAGACAGAGACAGAGAGACAGAAAGACAGAGAGACAGAGAGAGACAGAAAGACAGAGAGACAGAGAGAGACAGAGACAGAGAGACAGAGACAGAGATAGAGAAAGACAGACCGAGAAACAGTGAGACAAAGAAAGAGACAGAGGAAGAAAGACAGACAAACAGACAAACACACTTAAAGATATTAAAGAAATAGTCCTATTATTGTATCAAGAATATAAAATTTAGGAGGAAAATGAAGAAGGAAATGGTATAATTATAATTTCAAAAAACAAAAGAAATAATTTTTAAAAGAACATTGTAAAAAACTCCACTTCCCGGTATACCAAATGTCAACCTCATTGTTCATCCACTGTAGAGCCAGACAGCCAATCACTTCCAGGGGTCCTGTCCACAGGGCTCAATCTTGGACTGACCTATTTTTGGCAGCCTTCTTAAGACAGGATGGATCATCAGTTCTCCTCTGATGCCAGACATAACTAATGGCTAGTCATTACCCACTCATCAGCCTGGGGCTCAAGAAACAGGGGGAGAAGTAGGTAATCAATACTGCATGTTATTTGAGTAGAAAAAAAGAACAAAAGATTTAGCTTACAAACCCTCCTAACTTATGTCATCTCTCCATAGGGAGTTCCCAGTTACCACAGTTGTAAGAAAACCTATTGATTCACCAGGGGACAGCAGGAAAGAGCTAGGATCAGGGTGTCTGTAATCTCCTCAGGCAGACTTCCTGGAAGAATGCTACAACACGTGGAATACTGGCTTGGTGCTTTCTCATTCCTGCGGTAGGAGCCAGGCTCCTGTTCCTGACACGAACACCAATACCTTTAACAAAATCCAGCACCACTCCATGATAAAAGTCTTGGAGAGATCAAGGATACAAAACACATACCTAAATACAATAAAGCCAATAACCAACATCAAATTAAATGGAGAGAAACTTAAAGCAATTCCACTGAAATCAGAGACAAGGCTCTCCACTCTATAGCTATTCAATAGAGTACTTAATATTTTAGCTAGAGCAATAAGACAACTAAAAGAGATTAAGGGGATACAAATTAGGAAGGAATTACCACTATTTGCAGATGATATGATAATATACATAAGTGACCCCAAAATTCTACTAGTGAACTCCTACAGCTTATTTAAAAAAAAGAAGAAGAAAAATAAACCTTCAGAAAAGTGGCTGGGTACAAAATTAACACACACACACATACACACACACACACCAGTATCCCTCCTATATACAAATAAAAAGGCTGAGAAAGAAATTAGGGAAACAACACCCTTCACAATAGCCACAAATAATATAACGTATTTCGGTGTGACTATAACCAAGCAAGTGAAAGACCTATGTGGCAAGAACTTCAATTTTTGAAGAAAAAAAAAACTGAAGAAAATATCAGAAGGTGAAAGATCTCCCATGCTCCTGAGTCAGCAGGATTAACATAGAAATATGGCCATCCTACCTAAGTGATTACAGATTCAATGGATTTCCCATCAAAACCCAAACACAGTTCTTCACAGACCTTGAAAGACCATTTCTCAACTTCATATGTAAAAACGAAAAACTCAGGAGAGCTAAAACAATCCTGTACAATAAAGACCTTCTAGAGGTATTGCCACCCCTGATTTCAAGCTGTATTACAGAGCAATAGTAATAAAAAACTCTTTGAATGGTACTGGCAGAAAAACAGAGGGTAATCAATGGAATCAAATCAAAGAACCAGACGTAAATCCACGTACCTATGGACACTTGATTTTTGACAAAGAAAGATTTTCACCAACCCTACATCTGATAGAGGGCTGATATTCAAAATATATAAAGAACTCAAGGAATTAGACATCACCAAACCAAATAATCCACTTCAAAAACAGAGTACATTAATAAACAGAGAATTCTCGGCAGAGGACTCTCTAATGGCCAGAAACCCTTAAAGAAATATTCAACATCTTTAGTTATCTGGGAAATGCAAATCAAAACAACTTTGAGATTCCATTTTACACTCATCAGAATGGCTACGATCAAGAACTCAAGCACGTGCAGCACGTGCTTGCGAGGATGTGGAACAAGCCGAACACTTCTCTGTTGCTGGTGCGAGTGCAAACTTGTACAACCACTTTAGAAATCAATTTGGTGGTTTCTCAGAAAATTGATTTAACCTCAAGACCCATCTATACTACTGCTTAGCATATACCCAAAAAGAAGTTATAGGGGACCACAGGGACACTTGCTCAAGTATGCTCAGAGCAGTTTTATTCATAATAGCCAGAAACGGGAAACAACCTAGGTGCCTTTCAAAGAATGGATATAGAAAATGAGGTTCATTTTACAAAATGGAATACTATTCAGCTATTGAAAAACAAAGACATCCTGAACTTTGCAGGCAAATAGATGGAACTGGAAAAGGTCATCCTGAGTGAGATAAGACTGAGAAAGACAAACAACATGCACTCACTCATATGAGGCTGTTAGTCATAAAGTACACTACAAACCACAGCCCCAAAGAAGCTAAGGAACAAGAAGGGCCCAAGGAGGCACACTTGAATCTCATTGAGATGGGGAAATAGATTAGACACTGGAGGTGGGTAGGAGGGGACTGGGTGCAGGAAAGATGAGGATGGGAACAGGAGAGTACTGGGAGAGGCAACTGGATCAGAGAAGCACCTCAGAGGAGGACTAGAAACCTAGGGCAGTGGAAAGTCACTTAAAACTCTGGAGTGACTCTACCTAAGAAATGGGGGGTCTGGGGCCATCTCCTGTAAGCAGTCAAGACTTCCAATGGAAGGATTGGAATACCAACTCAACCAGGTTATTCATTGGCCCCTTCCTCAAATTCTGCCCTACATTCCACTCCGGCATATCCTGTATGTGGCACAAAACTGTCGGTCTAAGATGACATTCTACTGTACTTGCACACAGGAGTCTAGCATAAATGTCAGAGGGGCTTTACCCAGCAGCTATTGGAAGCTGACAGAGACCCACAGCCAACACTGAGAGGAGCCTGGAGAATCCTGAGGAAGGTGGGGGGAAGGATTAAGGAAAATGGAGGGGTCAAGGACACCACAAGGAAACCTACAGAGTCAACTACCTGGGTCTAGGGGGTTCACTGAGACTGAACTGCCAACTAGAAACATGAGACGGACCTTGGCCCTCTGGACATCTATGGTGTTCATGTGGCCTAAAGTGGAAGCAGAGGCTGTCTCTGACGACAGTGCCTGACTGTGGGTCTCTTTTCCCTAGCTGGGTTGCCTTGCCTAGCCTCAGCTGAAGAGGATGTATCTAGTCTTGCTGGGGTTTGATATGCCTGGGCTGGCTGATATCCATGGGAGCCCTCCCCTTTTCTGGGGAGAAGCCAGGAGAGGTGACTGGGGGAAGGGAGGGGAGAGAGAGGGCGAGGGAGGGTAGAAGGGAGGGGAAGCTATGATTGGGATATAAAGTGAACAAATAACTTAAGTCAGTTAAAGAGCCTTGCTCTTTCTTTTTAATTCTTCCTTCATTCTCTGCTCATGTTTTTTTTCCTCTGTCATGTCTTTTACCATTAAAAGTGGAGTACCATTTAAATAAAGTCAAGAAGTGACATTTTTTAAAGAAAATGGATGCTGTTTGGGGACAGTGCTGTTAACTTTAAAAGGTTATTGCTTCAAAGGACACCCTTTAGCAGAGGGTGTTAAATAGCAGGAGCTTGACGTGCTGCCAGGCTCCGGACCAGCAGGCTCCGGACCAGCATTTGCCTTTAATTTTGGGAACTCAAAGAAAACCTTGGCTTGTGGTTTGTTTGTTTGTTTGTTTGTTTGTTTGTTTCCTTGAAACAGTTCTCACATAGTCCAGGCTGGCCTTGAAATCACTATGTACCTGAGGATGACCTTGAACTTCTGTTCCTCCTGCGTGCACTTCCCAAGTGCTAATTATACCTGTCTAGTTTCTGCAGTGCTGGAGACTGAACCAGGGCCTCATGCATGCTAGGTAACTGCTCTACCAAGGAAGCCATATCCCAAACCCTGTTTTACTTATTGCTCCACTTTCATTGGAGGTGATTTTAAAGCTTCTTACACCCCTGAACAGGCCAATCCCAGTAGCTGCGACAGAAAAGACAAGGCCGGTGAACTCACAGTTGACTGGATGGACACTGACACTGAAGCATCAAGAGGCCTTTCTATTAATCCTGTATTAGATCATCAAGATAGAAAAAATGTTTATAAATCAGAGTCAAAAGGAAGCTACCCAAGTCCATTTCACCAGCAAGAGGGATTAAGTACTTTCCATGAGGCACTGGTCTCCACACTATAGACAATGGGTACCCACCGCCTTATTCAAGTCCATGTGATAAACACGTTGAGCTTCCTGAGGTTCCACGGTTTCTCCATCAAAGACCGCAGTCCACACAGTTCCAGCTTTTCTGTCTGTCTGTCTGTCTGTCCTCATGCCCTAGCCATCTCAGTCAAGTCAAGCCCCCAAGGCCATGTGAAGGACTCAGCAGACCCTGACACGAAAAAACATTATCTCCCCCTTTTCTAACTACTGTTCGAGAGGAGAAGAATGTTGCACGGCCACAGCCGACCTTCCACTTACAGCCCAATCATTTGGACGGGTAACGAATGAGGTGTTCATCACTTCTCCTTCTGGATGCAGCCATTCCCGCAGCACCTGGATGCCGCCATTCCTGCAGGAGAACCTTTCTGAACCTCTCATATATGTGAACTGATAAATAGATTTGATTCTGGGCCTTTAGGTCGTTTCCTGTTACTTAAAACAAGAAGATTCCTGATTCAGAACAGGAAAGATGGGGAATCATAAGATTTCTTACGTGTGAACTGTTTTAGCCTTTGTCTAAGGATATCACCAGATTTAATATACTTCAGCTTTAGAAACTTCATTCTTAAAAGAGGAAATGGATTCCTAGCACCCATATAGGAATCTGGACAGGCATTGTGATACTCCTCTATAATCCATGTTCTGGGGATGCAGAGACAGGAGGCTCTCTGGAGCTCCTTGATTGGCCAATCTGGGAGAATCATTGAGCACCAGGTTCAATGAGTGACTGACTCAGAAGATAATATGGGGAGTGTCTGACGAACACGATGTGGAGAACTGACTTCTGGACTCCACACAAAAGCATACACATATGCACACATACGTGAGTATTAGCTATGTTCATATAAGCATATGAACACATACATACATACGCAATGCACACATATGCACACACTCACACACACACTTGCACACATACACCCAGCATGATCACCCGGTATGGGGGTGTGCACCCATCATAAGAAGCTAAACATTCATCTACAGAAAGCATTACTATTTCTAACCTTTCTTAAGTCTCTCTTTACAAACACCCTCTTCCTCCCACTCTCCATTCAGCAAAGGAAAGGAAGGTATATTTGTCTACATTTTTAAGGAAAGACAAAGAGAACAAAAGCCCAGTGACTGTCTTAAACTCCGGGACTAGCTACAGGGGAGGACTTTGGCTCAGGCAGCCCAAGAGAGGAGGCATTTTCCAAATAGCATCTCCCTGACTGTCACAGAGCCTATTGCTTCTGCATTTGTACAATGAGAAAAGATGGCAGAATTGGGTCTGTAATGTGCAGATTTTCTGTTCTAAGAAATGGAATGATAATAATTTAAGAGAAAGCTTTGTAAGTAGGAATAAGAGCGTGAAATTGAGGATAGGAACAAAATACAAGTGAATGGGAAAATGCCACCCAGATCCTGATATGCATTCAGTTGCTGTAGGGCTGTCTGAAGGGTGCAACCACGTGTAAGCTAGCCAACAAAGGAAGGAGGCTGCATGCTGTCATGCTGTCATGCTGTCATGCATCCAATGGCTGGCTTTGCTGGTGGATTTAGCCTTTCTACTCCTTCATGTAGTAGACTCTAAAATGCATGTTTCAACACTCATGACTGAATTCTTTCATCATCCTTGCCAGTGAGATGCAAACAAAATCAAGACGTATGCACAAAGCAATGGTATCTAGGTTCCAAGGTTGTAGACCCCACAGAGGGAGACTCGCAGAAATTCAGGATCAGGAAATACCAGATGTGGCCAGAACCTTCAGAGGAAAAGGATCTAGATTATAAAAAGGATGATACGCAGGCAGGGGAGTCATTTATATGCTTAGTCATTTATATATTCCTGAATATATCAAGTCTCTAACCAGAATTTGAACATAAGTGCTACATAAGGAAACCGTTAGAAACCTCTACATCAACCTTTTCCTTTAATAACCAGAAGGAAGAGGAACAGAAACACACACACGCACACATGCACACACACATGCACACATATACACACATACACACATACAACCTTGACAGCATGAACAAGGATTTATTAATAATTTGGCTCCATATAAGTTAAAGAAGGAATCAACATGTTGAGGTCTACACATTTTTGTTGTTATTGCTAGGGATGGCGTGTCAATGGATTGCCTTGTATTTAGTGCAACTAAACATCTTGATGAAGTTTTTTTTTGACTTACAAAGGTATCCCAGGAGCCCTTGTTGAGATCAACATTGGAAATTAAACTTTTTCATGATGAAATAGTACAAACTTTGAGGATTCTTCCGGAAAGTAAAAGGCCTAAAGAAAGACTCAAATTAAAAAAGAAGAAGAAGAAGAAGAAGAAGAAGAAGAAGAAGAAGAAGAAGAAGAAGAAGAAGAAGAAGAAGAAGAAGAAGAACAAGAACAAGAAGAAGAACAAGAAGAAGAAGAAGAAGAAGAAGAAGAAGAAGAAGAAGAAGAAGAAGAAGAAGAAGAAGAAGAAGAAGAACAAGAAGAACAAGAACAAGAAGAACAAGAAGAAGAAGAAGAAGAAAAAGAGAAGAAAAGAAAAGAAAAGAAAGGAAAAGAAAATTTTCAGCTTCTCAGCCTCGGATATGTTTCCCCTTAGAGGTCATTTGCCAGGATCTAGAGAAACATCTACCTGCAACAGCTGGAGAAGACATGCTCACATCTGGTGAGTGGGACAGGCACTCTGTCCACCGTTCTTTGGTTCATGGGACTGTCCCACATTAAAACAGTCACTTCTTCTGAAAAGCCAGTAGTGCAAAGATGTAAAAACCTGTCTCCAGAAGGACAGAAAGACCTGCTCAATATCCAAAAGATGGAGATTAAAGCAAAAAAAAAAAGTTTCTAGTGAGCAAAAACTGACTCAGAAATAGAGATGTTTCCTCATAGACTTTATGTGCTTAGAATGCTAAGCTCTCTCTGTCCTCTTCCCCCCAAGTGAATGTCTATTGGACAACAATCGTGCGCTGTGGTGTTCTAGATAGTGGGGAGGAGAAGCCTCCCTCCATGGAGGAGCAGAGGCAGGACAACAATATGTAACTGCTGGCATAGTATTAGGATTACAACAGGGTAGGTGCAAGCAAAGCTGCAGTAACCCTTCCCACAGCAACTTGCTAATGCACTGAGAAAGTGCAACAGTGCGCTTGACCTGTAGCAGGGAGGCCTGTGGAGACCACAGCATGGCTGAGGATGCTGTAAAATAATGCTCTTGCTTGCCTCATGGGATTAAATAGAAAGCTGGTACATACCTGGGACTGCTAGGCTTGCTGTAGCCATCACTTACTGCTCTGTTCATTGTAGGAGCTAGCAGATGTGCGTGCTGGCACTGCACACTCCTTCTACGGACTGGGCTGCATTCCAGTTATTGCTTTTCCCCTTGTCGCTTTTGCACACTATGAATACAAAACCCAAATCAACCAAAGACATGAGAGCCCAGGAGCTCTGTTCTCCACACTGGCATTCCCACGCCTAAGCATTCGAGGACATCTATGTGCAGGATGAAGGCTTGATGTCCCTGAGTGTGATAGCATAATGCTTCTCATCTCACTGATGGGAGACAGAGGCTTGGAAAAGCAACTTCCTAGGGCTATAAAGACTGTAAATTCTTGAGCCATGTGGAGAATCGGAGGTTCTCAAGTCGAAGTACCTTGTGGAAGCACTACAGCAAATGAATGAGAAATGGGAAGGAAGCATATGAGCATATGTTTGATATTGTTCATTTCAGAAACTGTGAAGTAAAGGAGCCCAGATGCTTTAAATAGATATAAAGTAAGGGTTAAGAGAGGATACGCAACAACACACTAGCAGAAAATCTGTTTAGCAATAACATGTAGATCACTGGTAATGCCCCCACCATTTGACCCAGTGCCTTCAATTCCTGGAGCCTTCTATAGATAACAAACGAGGGCAGACATTTATGCAGAGATGTTCACTTTTGTGTTATTTGTTATAACAAAACAGTGAAGGCTCATTATTAAGGAAACTAATTTTAGTATATGTGTGACAAAATTTTATTATATTAGTAAAAAGTTCTTTAAACCAAAATATTAATAATATGAAAAATGCTTGAAATATCACAATAATGGGAATCTATATAATACTCTCTTCATAAGGATGCTTGTGAAGGGGGTTTTGCTGTTTTTTTTTTAATAAGACGTCAAAATATTAACAGGAGGCTGGGCATGGTTCAGGGTCACCCCTGACTAAATAGCAAATTGTAGGCTGTTTTTGGATACTTGATACCATACCTCAAAAACATACATACACACATACATACATACAAACATACATACATGTGTATTGTATACATGCATATGTATATATAGAATGAGTGTTTTATGTAAACAGATTTTATATCTTTCAATTTTATAAAAATGCTATCTTTGAATTACAGTCATAAACAATGAAAAATAGAAACCTAGAGGTGTCAACGTGTAGCCAAAATACACTTCATTAAAGATGATTGGCTTGGGCAGCAGTTAGACACGAATTGATACCTTCACCAAATGAATATTTTATTTTGCAAACATCATGATCAGGATTCCTAAGCTGGCATCACCTGTGAGGTACCAGAGCCTCATAGGTGCAGTGTGCCCTCAGACCAGAGTGTTGGATAAGATCTACACAGACATGAACTGCAGGCCACCATTTCCTCAGGTGCCAATCAGAGTCTCTGTGAAAGATCGGTGTAAAACAGCCCAGCCCACCTCTTCCCCACTCTCCATCCCTCTCTGCTTGCACTTTTCTTCATCACAATCATCACCACCTTCCACACACTTGTTCACTGACTGTCTCCCAGCACTGAGGGCACCACCGCCACCTAACTAGAGATGTCGTCATTCAAGATGTCTATTCCTGTACTGCTTAAACACCCAGGGTGTTTAGGACAGAGTTGGCTTTCAGGAATATTTGACTACTATATTAACATTGCTAAATAAACTAAAAATTAAAAACAGACATGTTCTCCAAATGTTCTCTTTGTGTCAGTGTTGCCATGATTTCCAGACAGTACAATTATCAGTCAAGATCAGATGGCCACCTGTCTTTATAGATGGTAATACTGGCTTGGAAAGATTTACTAAACTGTTTCCAATGCTAGTAAGTATTATGGACTCAGTCCAGAGTCAAACTGACTCCGACCTTTATCTCTTTTATTATAACTTTTATTTTGTTATAACTTATACTGTCTCAATCCTTATATTTGCTGCAGTGCAGATGCCAACCAAGACCCACAAACAGGAGTCCCAGAGCACCACTTCCTTTTGGCACATTTAAAACTGGCAAGAATCTGGGAGAGAATGTGTTAGCAGTGGCATTTGAAAGTTCCCTAGAAGAGTGGGTAGTATTTGCATTTAGACAAGCTGAGGAAGAAAGGCCCTGGAGCCCTATTGGGAGCTGACCCCAGTCTCGGGCTTCCTTAGCCATTATTTTTCATTCTGTCTGACCCCATGTATACCCTGCCCCAGGACATGTTCCCGCTGGAGCCACTACTTTTTAGTCACAGAAATTACTGAGCCAGAGAACGAATGTATGATTCACTTCTTTCCTCAAAACCAGTCCCAAATATTCAAGGCAAAAATAGCAGGCACAGAAAACAGTCACCACTTGCCTATGTGTGTAATGACTTCTTATTACATACATCTACATCTAATTTTAACCGGAAAAATAGTCACTATACAAAACCATGACCAAATGTGGTGGTGCATACCTCCAATCCTAGCACTTGGAAGGATAAGACAGTATTGTGAGTTTAAGGCCAGCTTAGCATATATAGCAAACAAGATCTTATCCCACAAACAGAGAAACATGAGCATAACCTATCTTATTAAGTGCATAGTAAGTGTGAAGTACCATTTGGGGCATGGCATGTTAAATATCAGTCACTCTAATTCTTATAAAAACTATAGTGTGGGAGAAAATATGATTCATTTCATGAGAAAGAGACTGAGGTGCAAAGAGACCCAATGTCATTTGGTTATAAAATTCATGGTGAAAATTCGGATCCATCTAATGCCAATATTTTGTTAACTGCAAATTTGCCAACTAAGACATGAGATTTCTATATACCCATGTACCTACTTCTTCATGTATCCACATAGAATTAGAGCTTTCTCCCCCAGGGGAAAGCTTCCTGTTGGTAGAACATTATTCAACATGGTAATTATACAGTTACTCCTCCCTCATGAATGCTATAATGATGGAAATAAACTTATGCAACCACATAAATTAAAGCACACCTGTTTGCCTCCTAAACTGATTATTTCACAAAATATTACAGTGTGCCAGTATATCCCATGTTTTCCTGCTGGTTTATCAATGTCCAGGGAAACTTATTCAATTTGTTTTCAAAACAATTTTCTGTTCTAGTCTAATCTGCTTATTTCTGAAAGTGAACAAACTTTTTGCCTAGAGACCCGACTCGCTCTCAGCACTGATTATTACAGCTGATGAGATTCTTTCTTGGGCGTGCAGGATCTGAGGCTGATCTATACTCCTCCAGGCACTGGGAAGAGAACATAGATTCAAAGCAGTTTGGCTCCATAGTAACCCCACATCACATGCAAACCAATGTTCTTGGAAAGCAAGAACAAAAGATAAAAGCTCCAGAGTGCAAGGCAGAAATCAGAACACAGCAGCCATGAGAAACCACCCCAATCCAAACCACAGAGCCAGGGAGCCAATGGGAGCTGCTGACTGACATTCGTCAGGGCCAACTTGCCACTTCTGGGGATACTGGACAGTATACCTTGAAATCTGATTCTGGAAAGTTCCCACTATTTCCTAGAGCAGATTTATATTTAAGCAGTTTTCAGGGAATATAGCAATTATCTCTTGCTATGTAAAAAATTATCCCCAAATACAGCAAATTAAATAATATTTGTAACCTTACCCTGTCTCCAAGAGTCAGGAATGGAGGACTCTTTTAGCTGATTGGCTCTGACTCAATGTCTCTCATAAGGTTGGTGGGTCCAGGATCATGCCAAGGCTTGGTCAGAACAGATGGATAATCTACTTCTAGGTCACTCACATGGCTTTTGGAAGTCTCATCCTTTGCTTCCAGGACAGAGGCGATAAGAGTGGGAAGTGAGTTAAAGCACTGTAGAGAGATATAATTATCTCAAGGTAATAACTGAAGCACTTGATAACTTAGCCTGACAAGTGCCCTGCTGCACGTCTTGACGAGACATCACTAAGGAACTTGTCGCTGCTTACCATAGGGAGACATCAGGCACATATCAGTTCCATCAACATCAGCCATCTAAAACCTAACTATAAATATAAATATAAAAGTACTCCTTAAGCACTAAGCAATTTTCATAAATCATATTTGGCTTGTGTGGTTAGTGGCATACACTCAGACTCATATCTTTTAAAAAGTAGAGAGGTCAAAATAAAGAAGAAGGTCCTCTTTAGAGGATACAAAGCATTAACAGATAGACAGACAGATAGATGATAGGTAGGTAGATAGGTTAGGAAGGTAGATAAATGATAGATGGTAGATAGATAACAGATGGACAGAAAGATAGATAGATAGATAGAAGACAGGTGATAGGTGATAGGTTAGGTAGGTAGGTAGACAGACAGATAATTGATAGATAATGGATGGATAGATAGATGATTGATACATGATAGATGGATAGGTAGATAAATGATAGGTCAATGACTGATACATGATAAAGAGATGGATAGATAGATGGATGGAGAGATAGACAGACAGACAGATAGATAGACAGACGGACGGACGGACGGACGGATGGATAGTTGGATGGATGGATGGACAGATAGACAGATAGACAGACAGACAGACAGACAGACAGACAGACAGATTTGATAGACATTATGCATTATATCAGTTCGGTTACTCTAGAAAACACTGCCTACCACAGCTACACTGGCCTCTTTGGCTGCCCAGAGCTCTGGGTGGGTTTACTATTATCTTTGCCCATGTAGCATCTCTCATTCCCTCTTTCCACATCTTTCTACTTCTCACTAGCATTGCCCACCTTGAGCTCCATCTGTTCCCCACAGCAGTCACTAGCAGCACTCGTAAGTGTCTCTCCTACTTCTGACTCCCTGTGGCTGTCTAGGCAATGGGCCCATTCACTTGTTCACTTCATTTGATAATTATCGGTAATTTTTCCACATAAGAAAAAATTAGAACTTATCTCCATACACAAAAGCAAATTTCAAATAGATTTTAGGGTTACTGGAGTCAATAGATAATTTTATAGAAACAGAAAACGAATTGGTGGTTCCAAGGTTCTGTGGGGGTAGGGATGGAGAAATCACTGCCAGATGATAAACAGTCTCTTCATAGATTAAAGCTCTGACTGCTACGGCTCAGTAGATAAAATGTATGGTTTAGATATTCTAGCTTGTTTAACATAAAAAGGCTGAAAATGATAGTTATTTCATGATGTGTGCGTCTTTCTCTGCATATATGTTGGTAAGTTTCTTTCCAAATATCTAAATGGATCAAAAGAAAATAATAAAAGTCCCAGAAGATACTGAAGCAAGATATTTTTAAAGGTTTCTATGGGAAACATATTCATCAGCAAAACAAAACTCTAAAAGTCATGAAAGAAAAAGCTGATGTGGCACATTTTACTATGCATGCATAATAAGTTAAACCTCTTCCCATGGCATGGCATCATGAACAAAAATGTATGTTACACACATAGAAACAAATACATAATTTACAATGAGTCAGGATTTGATGTCTCTCATATTAAAAGAGCTCTTGCAAATCAATAAATATAACCCATAAAGTCTCCAAAAGTAGACAAGCATCTGAGTGAGAGACATGAGCAGCTATAAACAAGAGATGTGTGGCTTACAGCGTGTGTGAGGAATCCTAGTGTGTGTCTTCTCAGCACCCATTGTGGCACACTCCACACTTTGTGTGCTTAGTGTGTTTGTCAAGGGCAGGCTTCCTTGACACTTGATTTGTCTCATGACTTCTCTCCACAGGCAGATCTGTCACCCTCGCCATCTCTCCCTCTGGAACAACAAATGCTTCCTTTCCTCAGCTTCACTAAAAAGGAAAAGCATTTTTTATACATGCGTTGTGATAAAAATATCTTTCTGTTTCATATTTATCTTTTTAAATTAGAGATGAATTTTTGGTCTCGATATGTTACCACAACTCAAACTAGTTCTCTTTCCTCTCATGTGGACTTACATGTGGTCTGTTGAGAACAGATGAGTAACATTTCAATCTGCTGGGGTATGGGGATTCTATCCTAAACATTTTATTGGGAATCTCTCCCAAGGACAAAACACAAATGTAATACTTTCCGGAAGTTAATCATTTCCAGCAAAACCCAGAATTTTTTATTTTCTAAAGAAAACAAATAAAAATTTCTCAGATAATGAATTGGCCTTGTTACCAACTTACATAGCATGAGAAAAAGGATGCACACAAGTGGACAGGAACACAAGGATACACACAAGTGGACAGGAACACAAGGATGCACACAAGTGGACAGGAACACAAGGATGCACACAAGTGGACAGGAACACAAGGAAACTCTTCATCTTGATGAAACCACAATACCATGATGAGAGCTCGTGATGAGAGCTCGTGAAGACCCGGAAGTGCAGCTCAGCATGCTCTTATGTTGAAAAATTTAATGAGAAAATAATCCTCTTAGAAAATGGATTCTTGGTCTTAATTTTCTCACTGGCTTCTGAGTTCAGAGAAGCACCAATGTCAGGGGATTGCGCCTCCAGTCACCACATGTGTGTGTGTGTGTGCGCGCACACACACACAAACACACACACACACACACACACACACACACACACACACACACACACCAAAGGGCTAGGACCTCTCTAGAAACTTCTCTTCCTGTGCACCCTACAGTGCCACAAACCCTGGTTAAAAGCCTTGTGCTTCTAGTCCAGTGGTTCTCAACCTCCCTAATGCTGCAAGATATTGTGAACCACAGGCTGAGAACTGCTGTTCTAGGCTCTAGCCTTCAACCAGTCTATACTAAGTTCTGAATAAGTTGTCTCCATGTCAATTCTTACCTGGTCTTTTGCAGGCTTCTGATAATGGATCTCTGCTTTTAGGGTGTTCTTTTAAAATCCTTTCTTCTTAAGACCCCCTTCCTACCTCTTCTACACCCCAAATTCAAGGCCAGTCATGCCCTCTGGTCAGTAAAATCAGGCAACATCTTCATGAAATTAATGATCCCATTGGATCTATCTGTATCTAAGTCCCTAGCAACCCATCACTGACTTGACAACTGAGTACCAGGCCCCTACCCAGCCTCTTCTCTCTTCATTGCTTCCTTATAGTGGATGTTCAGTTCTCTACAAACCTTTCCAGATATTAGACACACTAGTCATTGACCACTTTACATGGAATTCCCGTTTGCCCCCAGAGAAACCTGTGCCTAGTTTCCTCTGCAGCTGGTTACATGTCTGCGCCCATTAAGACTCTCCAGGTCCATTACGTAGCTGATCTTTCCTGTGGTCACTGCTCTTACCTTGTCCCAACAATCACTGCATCTCACTGAAGTGTTTTATGCATGTGCTTACTTCTTCCCCTCAAATCTGAACAAATATTAGGACCAGTTTATCTGCCTTTGTTATCTCTGCAATGTTAAAAGCTGTGTAAGTATATGCTTACTGGGAGATTTGAAGGAATGATATATTAAACATTGACTGAAAGTCAAGCAATGTTTCTCTTCATCATTACCACATACATGTTCACAAAGCACTTACCTAAGTATATGGTAAGTCATCCAACCCAGAGAGCAGACTTTGCCCATATACAATCAAAGGAGCTCTGCCTGCCCCCTAAAAGCACTTTCCACATAAGATTCAATAAGATCTTTCCTCTGCTCTAATTTGCAAGCATCGCTGTACACTCAAATTTCTTGGAGAGCTTTAAAGAAACTCCACATTCTACCACAGAGATACTCAGACATACATGCTTGTTCCTGCTCTGTTTACAGGAGCTAAGAAAAGGTGCTTAGATATTCATCAGTGGATGAATGGATAAAGAAAACTTGGTGCATTTACACAATGGAATTTGACTCAGTTGAAATAAGAAATGAAATTTTGAAGAAAAAAATTGGACCTGGACAATATTATATTAAACAAGATGACCTAGACTCCAAAGGATAAAAATCACATATTTTCTCTCATAGATAGATCTTAGGTTCTTTTTTACACATATATGTATGTGTCTAAATGAGTGTGTGTGTAGGTATAGACTGGGAGTAGATTCAAGACCAAGAAATGGGTATTGAGCCATGGAGGAAGAGGGGTCAAAGGGCACATGGGACATTAATACAGAAAGGAGATGAGAGTACAAGAGAGGCTATGGGGCAAGTGACAAGCTGAGAAGGAGCATCATCCAAAACAAGTGCTCCTTGACATGTTCATAATGAAGCCTAATACCTTGTATGCTAATTAAACAATGTTAAAATATATACATATACCTTCTCTGGCTGAGAATTGTACCATACTTATCCTTTACTTTATGGATAATTTTCACTTACTTACAAGTGAGGACATGCCACATTTGCCTTTCTAGGTCTGGATTACCTCACTCAGGATGACCTTTTCTAGTTTCATCCATTTGCTGACAAATTTCATGCTGTCGTTGTTTTTAGTAGCAAAATAAAAAGGAGGGTTCAAAGTGGGGACACATGAATCTCACTGTGAAGGGGGAATAGGAATAGAAGAGACATCAGAAGTGGACAGGTCTTGGTTGGTGTAGAGGGATGAGAATAGGAGGAATCTGGCAGTGGGGATATGGAGGGAGAGAGTACTGGGAGAGACAATTGGAATTGGGGGGTGGGCATCTCTGGGATGTTCTAGAAACCTAGTGCAATGGAAATTTCCAGGCGTCTTTGAGGGTGATTCTAGCTAAAAACACCTAGCAGTGGGGGATACAGATCCTGAACTACATCTTCTGTAACCAGCCAAGACTTCCAATGGAGAGATTGGGACACCAACCCAGCCACAAAATCTTCAGCCTACAATTTGTCCTCCCTACAAGATGTGCTGGGGTAAAGATGGTGCAGAAATTGTGGCAGTGGCCAACAAATGACTAGTCCAGCTTGAGACCCATGCCATGAAAGGGATCTCACCCCTGACATTGTCTAGAGAGTTGGGACCTAGAGACTAGATGTCCCAGAGACCTAGGATAGAACCAAACACAGCTGTTCAGAAAAAGGCAATAAAATGGTTACTAACAATATTCTACTGTACTCACAGATTGGTGCCTAACCCAGTTGTCATCAAAGACTTCACTCAACACCCTATGGAAACAGAAGCAGACATAGCCAGACATTAGGCAGAACTCAGGGAAACCTGTGGAAGAGGAAGAGGATTGTAGGAGCAAGAATGGTCAAGGACACCACAAGAAAACCCACAAAGTCAACTAACCTAGGTTCATAGTGGCTCACCAACCAGGAAAACTGCAGAGGACTGACCTAGGCCGTCTGCATATAGGTTACACTTGTGCAGCTTGGTCTTCTTGTGGGACTTCTAACAGTGGAAACAGGCTGTTACCTGCCTTTGGGACCTAAGCTTACTGCAGCTTGATGTGTTATGGCTGGTTGATATCCATGCGAGGCATGCAGTTTTCTGAAGAGAAATGGGGGAGGAGTAGATAGGGAAGGGAGAAGATGGGGGAGGAGTAGATAGGGAAGGGAGAAGATGGGG
>NW_022196904.1:186307924-186326736 GCF_008632895.1 Mastomys coucha
AGAAGATGGGGGAGGAGTAGATAGGGAAGGGAGAAGATGGGGGAGGAGTAGATAGGGAAGGGAGAAGAGGGGGGGAGGGACTGGGAGGAGGGACTGGGAGGAGAGAATGGAGGGAAAACTTTCATTAAGATGTTAAATAAGTAAATAAATAAATGAATGAGTAAATAAAATATATATATTCTTATATCTAAACCTAATCTTGTTCCTCTTAAACTAGGATTACTGGGGGAAGATACCAGAATATTTTACTAAGCTTTCCTGGTAACAAATATATGACTCTATGGCTGAGAAACACAAGTCCACATACCAGCTAAAACAATGACAACTTGGGGGCACTCTAGGCAGGAGCAGCTTTGAACAGCATGCAAGGCTCTTCCCCAGGGGAGCAACCTTTGCAGACATTCCTGCGAAATAGAAGTCTAGGTAGGAGTCCCCAACCAAACCCAGGATCCATGTGGATTAGGAAGCTGCTTTCAAAGCTCTCAAGGATTCTCTAACTTCCTAGGAGTTTGACCAGATACTCAACAAACAATATGGCTCACAATCTACAGTAATCTCAGGGCCCAAGGGCAGGCTTCACAATAAGATCACTCTCGCTGGTTGGAACGATATTTCTTCCACACAGAAGCGTTAGCCAAGTGCATGGTGCACCACTGTGCCAATCTGAAGTAAATTGCATCAGACAAAAGACAAACTTAGGATTCTGGACAGTATTTAAGAGTAATTGGGGATGAGGTGTCACAGGTGTGCTTCATTCTCAGCAGCCCCTACCACTTTTCTCTTTCAAAGGCTCTGGGCCACATGAAGGGCAGCCCAGATGGACTAACTGTATCTGCTCCTCCTGAGGAGCTGGACTTCATCACTTGATACCCTATTTTGACCAATGTGTCATATTTTATTATATTGCTCTGCATCATGACAGACAAGTAAGAAACCCCTGTACATAAATGAGACAGAGCCCTGTATCTAGTCTACAACTGGACCTCTCACCTATTCTTCCCACTGCTAGAAATGTGTGGAATGCCAGAAACCATCATAACTGAATGATAAAACATGGAGCATAGAGAGTCTAAGAGAAGGGAGTTGGAAGCTGTGTTGTTCCATTCCTATATTGCCACCCTCTCAGAGGTGAATGAAATGCGATGACAGTGAATGATCACACAGACAGACAGAAAGACAAACACACACACACACACACACACCAACACCACCACCACCACCACCACATCAACAGAAACAAAGGAAAAAAAACACATAATAGTCTGAGAGTCACAGGCCATTTATAAAGACTTAGAGTAATAAGTAAAAAATGATACTGATATAGTTATGTATTATCTGAAATCTTCGTGAGGATTGTTCCTAAGATCCAGATGCCATTTCTTTATATTTGGTTCTGAAAACTAGTTCTTTGTATTCTTTCCTGTCAAATGGAAGCTAATCTCACCATTATCATTAAGGACAAAGGGTGACTATATTAGTATCCATGTGTCTGTTTTTGCACATGTGAAGGTTAGAGATTAACACTTAAATGTCTTCTATTCCTTGAGCCCTGGTTTTTGGCAGGGGTCCTTTGCTGAATCTGAAACTTGCAGGTTCTTCTCAGTGAACCCTGAGAATATGCCTGCATCTGAATGGCTGATGTGGAGCTACAGGTGCCTGCCACAGTGCCTGACTTTTACAAAGGTGCCTTGGATCTAAACTCTGGTCTTCATTCTCATGCAACATGCACTTTACACACTGAGCCATCACCCTAGCTCTTGCCACGTGTTTTAATTTGACCCTGTCACCACGTTATTCAAAAAGGTGAATCAACACATTTTGACTATCTTGGATTTGTACACATCCCAGTGGTATTTTGTTTTAACTTCATTTACAACCTGAAATGCAGATTTTACAAATGACCAAGCTCCTGAATTCAGAGGGCAACTGAAGACATGTTATTCATTTATCTTTGTGTTGCCAAGAAGAGAAATTCTGACAAATAGCAGGTGTTAAATAAACATTTGCTGTGCCCTTGATTTTTGTCTCTGCAAGCCTGGATGTCCCCCGGGCTTGCATTCATAAGACACCTGTGAATGGCTCTGATCTCTTCCAGCTTACAAAGCAGTATGAAATACACTCTCTCACTAGGAAATATGTCCTGAACCCTATTGTGTGTCTGGTTCTGGGGGACAAGAATAACAAGAGAAGATACTGTCCCCAAGAACTAAAACTCTAGCACAAGAGGAGATGAAACATAATCTCACTGAGCAGCATGTTAAAGGATGGACTAGAGGTCTGGTGTGGATGGGAGTCAGCAGGTGGGAAGAGAGAGCCAGGAAGAGAGACTTCTAAAAGAGAACTTGAATCATAAAGGATCTCTTTATGGGCAGAAAAGGAGAGAAAGGAAATCCCCTGTACTGACTGGTTTTGTGTGCCAACTTGACACAGGCTGGAGTTATCACAGAGAAGGGAGCTTCAGTTTTGGAAGTGCCTCCATGAGATCCAGCTGTGGGGCATTTTCTCAATTAGTGATCAAAAGGTGAGGGCCCCTTGTGGGTGGTGCCATCTCTGGGCAGGTAGTCTTGGGTTCTATAATAAAGCAAGCTGAGCAAGGCAGGGGAAGCAAGCCAGTAAGTAACATCCCTCCATGCCCTCTGCATCAGCTCCTGCTTCCTGACCTGCTTGAGTTCTAGTCCTGACTTCCTTTGGTGATCAACAGCAATGTGGAAGTAAGATGAATAAACCCTTTCCTCCCTAACTTGCTTCTTGGTCATGATGTTTGTGCAGGAATACAAACCCTCACTAAGACATCCCCCAAGAACTTAAACTGCAGGTAACTCCCACAATTAGTCCTCTGGTGGCTCCTACTGCTCCTGTTATCACCTGCACACCTCTCTATTGGCCTAAGGTCCCCCAGGACTGAGCGGCCTGCCTCCCCTATTCCATTTTCAACTAGGTTTCCACACTCCAGTATCCTTGCTCTCCTTCTACTTTAAAGACATGACACTTGCTACTTTCTCTGCCCAGAACTTCCCTGGAGTCCTAATCTTCATGTGGCTTACTTAGACATGCCTTCTAGTGTCACCTCCATACAAGGCATCATGTGACCGCCTATGTAATGTCACCTCCTTACAAGCCATCATGTGACCACCTATGTAATGTCACCTCTTTACAAGCCATCATGTGGCCACCTATGTAATGTCACCTCCTTACAAGCCATCATGTGACCACCTATGTAATGTCACCTCTTTATAAGCCATCATGTGGCCACCTATGTAATGTCACCTCCTAACAAGCTACCATGTGACTACCTGTTTAATCCTCCTCCCTACACTACAGTTTTGCACATCTTGTACTGTGGGTCACGTTCTAAAATTGCTTCCTGCATTTTCCCTTCTTCCTATCTTCCATACTGTTAAGCACTAGAGGTCAAGGACCTTGAGTGCCCGGCTCACTATTATGCCTCCAGCACTCAAGTGAGCACCTAGCAGTACATATTTTGAATAAATTAATAGCAAAGGATGAGCTGACCAAAGCCAAAGGTTCCCCAGGATGCAGGGGAATAAGACAGAGAAGGATCAGGGAAAATGAATAGGCATGTGAGCTGGGTGCTATAACATCAGGGCTTGATCGGATAAAGGATTGGAATCACCCAAAAGTATTTTGGATAAGAATATTATAATAAAACTTGTGTTTCAAGAGAAATAATTTGATGACTGTATTTAAAGTGTCTTAAGCTGAGTGAGTGGCAAACGGTATTCAAAAAATCCAATTAGTTGCCAGATGTCCAGAAGAAAAAAAACAGCTGATACCAGAGACCTTTGAAAAGTAGTCCAGTCTGAGAAGCACAGGGAAGGTAAGCCAATCTGCCTATTGATCATATAGAGAGATGCTGAGATGAGAGTACACAGAAGATGCCAGTTAATGTTTTATGAATATGTGTGTGAGTGTATCTGCATGTTTGTATGAGTGTTGGGAACTTGTATGTCGCAGCACATGTGTGGAGGTCAGACACCAATCTCATGTGTCAGTCCTTGCCTTCTACCTTGTTTGCAGCCATGGTCTCTTGTCTGTGAGTAGCTTTCCTGTGACCTGGGGACTCACTTGTCTTCACATTACCATGGAGACACTGTGATTATAGACACATGCTGTGGTGTCTGGATTTGCATGGGTTCTAGGGATCCAAATTCATGCCTTCACATTTGCACGGCTCACATTTTACCTGCTGAGCCATCTCATTCGCTTGAGTGACTCAGGCACAAAAGGGCATCGACTGACCCAAGTCAACTGTAAGAACTTGAACAAAGTGGTGATGGGTAAGACAGTAAGCCTAGCTTTGGACATGCTGGAGCTGGTTTCGCCATAAGATATCTGAGAGGATGACCTGGGAAGCCAGGGGAAAGGCTCAGGGCTGGAAGCAGTGAATAAATGCTCTCTGGCTAGAGGTGATTTCTGAAAGGCAGGGTAAGAAAAGATCGTTGATCATTGATTTGGGGACTCAGTGGAGTTTAAAACTGGTCAAAAAAGAGAGAGAGGACTGATGCCTGAAAGGCCAGAAAGGGAAAGGAAGTTCGTGACCTTGGGATGAAAGAATTTGATGGGGAAACTGCACCTCACTTCTATGGGTAGGAGCATGAGTACAAGGGGATGCTGCTACTACTAAGCAAACTACAGAGGGAGCCTGAAAGCCAGGCCTCGGCACTGTGAGTTCCAGGCTCCTTGGCAGAGCATTCCACCTCAGAGCAGGAAGAGTTGTGTTAAGTGCTGTTCTCAGAAAAGGGTCTCAAACGGCTCGAAGTGAAGAGACACATTTTCCTTTACTAACGTTCCAAGTGGCTTGAACATTCTCATCACCTGCATTACTCTTCTGGGTATGGAGTTTGCAGGAGGCCTTTAAAATTGAGCGTCTTCAGAGAGGATTTTAACACAAGAACACATTAGCAGTTCTTAATGTGATTTCCCCTCAGGACTGGCCTGATCACAGCTCCCTTTCATCAAATTTCCCAAGAAGGAATGACAAGTTCCAAAGGATGGATGCTGGAACAGCAAAGAGTGAAAGAAATGTACTGGGCATGCTCAAAGTCTTGGCTGGAACTTAAACACATTCCAACAAGAATGGTTTCGGTAATGGAGGGGACCCAAGAATGAGGCAAGCTAGGCAGCCAGGAGAGTGGCTATTGGGCTTGAGTTGTTATGTTAGATGTTAGTTATGGAGGGTTAGGACAGGAGTAAAACACCCTTTAAGTGGGGCAGCAGACATGGGAAATCAGGTTTATTCATTGAAGATTGTTTTGGTGATAAATACCATGACCAAAGACAGCCTGTAGAAGAGAGTTTATTTGGGTGTCTGGTTCGAGTCCACAATGGCGAGGGAGGCAAAGCAGCAGGGAACTGGAGCAGGGACTGAGAGGTCACGTCTTTGACCACACAGAAAACAGAGAAAACACTGGAAGTGTGATGAAGCTCTAAACCCCCAAAGCCTGCCTCTAGTTACAGAAGTCCTCCAGCAAGGCAGTAGCCCGCATGCTCCATAACCCTTATACAGCACCACCAACAGGGACCATGCATTCAAATAGGCAAGCCTATGGCGGGGTGGAGGGTGGGGTGGGGTCTGTGGGAAGTGGCATATTTCATTGAAACCACCACAGAGCATAATTACTAAACTTTCAAAAGCAGAGCAGATGCCCAGGGCAGAACTGGAGGAGTAACATCACAGAACCAGAGAATAAGAAGATAGAGGAAGTGAAGGAGGTAAGAAAATCCAAGGGAACGCAGCGTGGTCCTATAAGCACACACGAAACCACAGACAAGTCACAGGTAATGTTGGCAAGCCAATGGATCCATGGATTCGGGAAGGATGTTCCCAGCATCATGACCGCCTCACTATGCAGCCATGGGAATGTCACTTCTGGGCTCTAAAATTGCTCATGTACAGGCAGAAGCTTGGGAGATTGGAGACAGATCTGTGTATAAAGTGAGAACCTGAGTTTGGATCCCAAGCATCCACATAAAAGCCAGGCATACACACCCATAGTCTTCAACCCAGCACTCAGAGGCAAAAAATAGATTCTGGGTTCTCCCTGTCCAGACAATCTAGCCTTGAGAAACCCTGCTTCAAAACATAAGGTTAGAGAGTAATAGGGAGAGACACCACCTTTGGCCTCTGTCCTTCTTGGGTGATACAGAGAGAAATCACCTCCAAAGACATATATATGTAACACACACACACACACACACACACACACACACACATACACATACATACGCACGCACGCACATGCACACGCACAGAGAGAGAGAGAGAAAGAGAGAGACACAGAGAGATTAAATTATTTCTCCACATCTGCAATCAAACGATTTGGCTTCTAAGTTGCTGAAACCTGAACTACCTTACACTTTTTCCACAACTCCCAAGATTTTTTTTAAAAATCCATTTCTTATCTACATTAAGGCACTGTCAGTTGCTTAAGGAAAGGAATAACTCATTGATTTATTTCTTACCTTCTGAGCAACTATTCCTTTTAGGAAGATAAAAGTGGAACAAGCCAAGGGGTGGGAACAAGAGGGCATTTTAAATCTCTAAATTGAAACAGAAGAGGAAGAAAGGTTTAAAGGCAGCATAATAACAGCTTTTCTGTTTTCCCACTAAGAGCATTTCATCTAAAGGGTTCCCCAGCCTGCTAACGAGGCAAAGCTTCAGAAATGCAGCAAATGGAACCATTGCTACTTCCAATGTCATTACGCCTCTCTGTGGCTCAGAGGAAGATGAGAAGATTCAGAAGTTACCACTTAAGACTGGGCACTCCCCACCTCTCATCCTTTTCCCAGGTATGGCAAAGCACAGGCCTCTGCCTGACTCACCCCAACACTGCTGCAGCAGCTCCCTGGACCTTGGATTAAGCATATTGTCTCACAAAGCCACCTGCTTCCTGCAAAGGGCCCAGTCAGACACCGACTGGATGAGTTTTTCTTATAGCTGAGGCTGTTTAACACTGGAGACTTCCTCTCCAATTCGGTCTATCCCTAAGTCACATGTTTATGCTATCACATCTTCCTATTACAAAACAAAGTAAGACCCAGGCTAATGACACAACTTAGTGCTGCAGCACCTAAGTTAGAGTGCATAAAGCCTTGAACTAGAATCTTAGCATCATAAAGAAACTTTTTAATAAGAAAGAAAGAAAGAATATTGGCCAGGATTTCTTTTCTGTGTGATTTTTTTTTCATCATTCATTTATTTTGCTGATTTCAGTGCTGGTCAATTTCATTCTTAACTACTTATCTTCCTCCACTATCAGAACACCCACTCTGCATCACTTACAATCAAGATGGGTTTATTTCTTAGTCTGGAGAATGAGGTGGAGATGAATGTTACTGGATAGTGGTGAGGGCTTTCATGCTATGTTGTAACATGGCAGAAGGACAAGCAGCCAAGCATAAGACAGATAAACTCACCTTTATCTCAAATGCCACCCTTACAATGGCTAACCCACTCCCATAATAACCACACCAAGCCAATCATGATCTAATCATCTTTTAAAGCTCTATATCTTAATACTTCTATGTTGTGGATTTGGTCTAATGACCATTGTATTATGTTACTCTGGTCCCCAAAATTGCATGAGAATCTGCATGTCCTCATGTAAGAAACTGAACTCTGTCCCCCTTCCCCCCAAGTTGGTTTTGATTGGTAAATAAAGTTGCCTGCTGTCAATGGCTGGGCAGGGAGACAGCGGTGGGACTTTTAGGATTCCCAGACAAGGGACCAAGGGAGAGGGAGCTGCCATGCCAAGGGAGGAAGAGACACATTAGGCCTGAGAGGTTCAGGGACAGTCATCATGTAGGTGCTGGGGAATACAGCTACAGGTCTGGGTCTAGGGCAGCCAAGATGGAAGATAGAGTTTAGTAAATAATAACTCAGGAGTGTTGGAGAGGAGTGTGTCAGCCACGTGGAGGTTAGGAAGTGGCCCAGCCATTGAGCTGCTTAAGACATATTAAAATATAAAGGCTGTGGTGTGTGTGTGGTGTGTGTGTGTGTGTGTGTGTGTGTGTGTGTGTCTTTCATTTAGGAACCCAGAACATTGGGGCGGGTGGCAAGGAGGTCCAGCCCGCAGCTGGGATCAATTTGAGTAGCTTTAATTGGGTTCAGCAACATTTCTACAGTGGAGATTAATACAGATTTTAGAAGGAACATTCAAACACAGTAACCAAAAGACTTTATTTTCATGCTGTTAACACACTGAAACTGTGAACAATAAAAAACACTTGTAAACAGCAGGCTTAAGTTCCTCAGGGAGCCTCTCTTTAAACAGATGCAGAACCGTTAGCATCAGACTCCCTGACCACTTGATGAAGACTTTGGATTAACACACACTGCCTGATTCCGTCTGGCTTCTCTTTACACTCCTGCTTGGAAATGTGTTGCCATGGCTGAAGGAAGCAGCCAGTCATGTAACATAAGCAACATCAAAATCATCTTTGAAGTTCCATTTCTAAAAGAATACTTGTGATTTTCAGCTCTGGAATACTTAGTAATTAGAGATGCAATTCATCAGGAGGAAAATGACAAAGTTGACATTTCAACTGAAAAGTCACTGGAGCCAGGGAATCTGTCTCTAAACGAATTAATTACAGGAGGTTGCTTTTGGATGGTGGTTGACGCTAAACCATAATGCTATAAATAATGTTTCCATCAGTTCTACTGATTCCATGCAGATCCCCAGAAGTCTTGCTTTCTCTGTGAAGTCTTGTCCAACAATGGGCTTTGTTTTTATCAGATATAATAGAAGGTAAATTCATTAAAATGTTCCAACATTCCCAAGCTAATGGGGTTTACTATACCATGGGGATAGATCCTACAGTTCCAATTGGTCTTGACAGACTGGACTGGCTTACAAGCTACAAGACGGGGCATGCAAGGAACACACACAGAACAGTCACTTGTGCCATAGGTCAACAGGTTCAGTTCATCTACAGAAAGCTCTTGTCTTCCTCATAACCACTGAGGAATAGCGTGGAAGCAGAGGGACCCTGCATCTCCTCTGCTCCTCTCTGGCATCCACTTGATCAGAGCTGAAAGCTTCATACACACAGACTTTGAAGGCCTATGCCCTCCTCACACCCCCATTCCATCTTCCTGCTCACCCCCATATTCCCTTGCCCTGCTCACCCCCATTCCACCTCCCTGCTCGCTCTTTGCCAGCCCTCTTTCCAGGCTCCTCCCAGTTCATGTGAAGCTTTCCCCTTAAAAGAGCATCCTCCTTCTCTTTACACACCTGTGTCAGCTTCTAATGAAGGTTCTTATCTGAGAACCAACCTTGACCAGTACAGTCTGGCTCCTATCACTAGTATAATCGCTATGCACAGACTCTGAGGGTTTAAAACATTCAAAGTACATGCATTTGGGAGAGAACGGCTGTGGAAGGAACAGAATTGAAGGTTAGAGGAGTGAGCGGGTCTGACACAAACACATGTATGCAATTCTCAAAACACTAAAGAAAAGAAAAGTTAAGAAAATAACTTATGAAGACAGTCACCTCTTACTGAGTAGCACGGCATTACCCTGCTTAGGACTCCCCTCCCGCTTGGCAGGGAGCCGGTTTCCCTGTAACATATATGAACCTGGGTTGAACTCCAGAGGTCCCACCATTCCTACTGGGCTCCAGGTTCCCCCATGTAGAATCATCCTTGCATCATCAGATTCCTTTCGAACATCAATGTTGTCGAAGATTTACCCTATATTGTTCTTGCTGTGCTTGGGGCCCATCCCACACTCTTCATTTGGAAGGAAAATATTCTCAGCTTGAGAGATTGTGCTGTCATCACCTCCTAATCTAATCACAAACTCACTGAATGTCAAGAGCTGCAACCAGCTTCCACTCAGCCTCATGTAAAGGGAGTGGCTACCCAAAAGCTAAGTCGCTAGTGTTCATGCCCCGGGTTATTCAGAGAACAATTAATTTAAGATGAGATAGCTAGGAGGAAATAAAGAGAACAAAAAGAAAAATGGGGACTATATGGAATTTAATTAACATGTATGTAATTAACAAAAATTGTCATATTCAAGATATACAGAGATGACTTGATAAACATTGTTTACTGATTGCCTCAGTCTAATTATCTCATCTATCACGATCGTAATTACCATCTTTGTGTCATCCATGTGATTAGAGTACTTAAGGTTTTCTCTTACCAAGATCTAAGTAAATAATAAACATTTTTATCTACAGCCACCACCCTGTGTTATAGACTCAAAGAATTTATTCATCCTATAATCTGAAGTGTGAACTCTGTAAGCAACATCATTTATTGATCATACTCCTAGATCCTGCACAAAGCATCATATTCTCTGCTTCTGGGAATTTTATTTTTATTTTTAATTTATGCAGGTGTGAGATCATGCAGCATATTTTTTAAGTTCCTGTCTTACTTCACTTAACCTATTGCTCTCAGAGTTCATGTTTATTACTCTAGACACAGGATTCCATGTTTTCTTTGACTGAATAATACTCTGTATGTATTAGTACTTGTGTTTGTGTGTATATGTGTGTGTGTGAATGTGTGTGTGTGAGAGAGAGTATGTGTGTGTTTCTCTACTAACCATGAATACTTTGGTTGTTTCAATATCTGGTCTATTTTGAATAATGATTGTTGACAATAGAGGTTCAGAGATTTCTTGGAAATACTGATCATGCTTTGTTAAAACATATACTTAGAAGTACAATGGCTAGATCACATGGTACAGTCTTCCTCTGGGAGAGAAACGGCCATAGAGGTTTCCATAACCGCTTTACCTATTGACATTTCCACTGAAAATACAAGCAATCCCCTTCTATACCCATGTGTTAACCCTGCTGCCTTTCACTTTATGGTCACAGCCATGCTATGGCTGTGGGTTGATATCTCATTATGGCTTTGATTTGTATTCTCCAGTGGTTAGTGATGTTAGGAACCCCCAGTAAATCTCTTGGCTGACTGCAGGTCTTGGGGAAAAATATACATTCAGGTTCTTGGTCATCTTTTAAATCAAGTTATCTGGAGTTTTATTTTGTTTATATTTGGTTGTGTTTCTTGTGGCTTTCAGGTGCTAAGCCTTTTTCAGCTATATGGCTCACAAGTATTTTCCATCCTTCTTTAGTTCTCTTTCCGTTTTATGGAATATTTCCTTGCCATGCAGTAGCCTTCATAATTTTTACTTTTGTTGTCCTGTGTTTTTGCCATAATACAAAAAAAAAAAAATCATCTCCAAAATCAATTTCTAGCAGCTCTTCCCCAACCCTTTCCTCAAGGGTTTTTATAGTTTCAGATCTTAGGCTTAAATGTTTAATCTATGGGCTGGAGAGACAGCTCAACACTTGCGCGACCTTTCTACTCTTGGACATGAGCGCTGGCACTCACAACTGTCTGTAGCTTTCTCTACAGGAGAGTCTCTGTGGCCTTCTAGCCTCTGTGAGCTCCTGCACATACATCAAATGGCATCAAATGAATGTAAATAAAAATCATCTTTAACTCTTTAATCTTTTTAGAGTTTATACTAGCCTAGTCCCTTAAGCAAATGCTGCAGACTGAGACATGGACATAGAGTCTGCCCATAGTGCAGAAGGCTATGAAGGGGAGGAGTACACAGCTACGTGGACTAAAAGTTCTCCCTTCTGGTGGGTACTCTGGAGAGTGCCACAGTGACAAAGGGCTGAGAAGTGACACACAGTGTCACACAGAAGGTCACACAGTGACCTGGCTAAGAAGAATTGCCTTGACAACTCGGACACCCCGCCTCCTGTCAATGTCACTAATTCACTTATGAGCTTCACCCTAAAACCTCTTGACCCCTAATTGCCTTCCAAAGATCACTTCCCTAAACTATCTCTGTTGCATTGTATGTACACTTTAAATGAAGTCTTGAAGCATGTTTCAGTCAATGATGGACACACCCAACCTGGGTAGCAGGGTGTATAATGGAGCTAAAAACTTCCTCTCTCCCACTAACAAACATCAGAGCTGCAGGAACACCAAAGCACAACACATTCCTTATGTGCTAACGATGTTGCTGGTGGCAACAGAAGTACTTCACTATCAGCTGTGTAAGAGCATGGCACACTTATATACAGTATGTAATACCTGAGAATGAAAACAACTATGTTATTCCTGCATATTCCTTAGTATGCCAAAATACTTGCTATACTAATTATTATTTTAGAGCCATGTTCCTTTCATTTATATACTAAAATAACACACCACAAAATGATGTGGCAATTTTTACCAGTAATACCTACGAGTTTCAGGTTTACCTTTTCACTTGATTGTATCAAGGAGGAGCATTGAGTGACTGATCTATGTCATTTCCCTTTGCGTAGTCCTCTGAATGTTCACACGATGGTGAGATTGCCTCAGGCGCTTCTTCTCAGAACATATCCTGTTCCTATGTGGTGCTCACAACTGTTCTTCACATTAAGGAATAACTTCAGACAAGAATTTCAATGGAGATAGTTGAACCATAGAAATCCCCTTTGCCAGTTCTGGATTAGCCTCTATAATTGGCTCAGAGATCTCTGGAGTCCAAGGGAAGGTGATTCAGTGGAGATGTTTCTTTCTTGTCTCTGGAGCCCTTTTTCTCTCCTCGGTTGTGCTTTTGGCTGCACTTCATGCATGTCCAAGGCTCAGTCCATGAAATCATATTGATTGATGGGGCTGGAGTTCTTCTGTCTGTGGCATACTAGGGACACAGAAACCAAACCTAGAAGCTTGATGCTTTTTCCTATCAGACAAGAAAGGGTAGCACAATGTTGACCTGTCTTTGCATCCATGCCAAGGAAGCCATGGAAAATGTTGGCCATTGTAATGTTTCTGATTTTGATTTTCCTGTAATACTCTGCTCACTGTGTAAGGATTAAATGCTAATTGCCAAAAACATGTTTGTTGCTCAGTCACTTTATAAAACAGAATCCCTCTGGTGCTTTGAAAATGGAGTCTTTAATCCATCACTAAGGTAAACACCTGGCTCTCCACAAAAAAGAGATATCTTCACTGAGCAAGGCCAGGAATATTTCCAAACAAGTCACACTGACTCATTAGAAACATGATTATCCAAAAGCAGCCCACAAAGAGCTGCTAGCAAGAAGACGGTCTTGGGAAGGTACATTTTCTAGGTGTGTGAGAGACGAAATACTATTCTGGAAATCAACCTCTGATGCCCTCCGGTTTCTAAGCTGATTGTGTATCTCTGTCTGTCTCCAGATTCCCATGACTTAGGTAAAAGAAGTTTGGGATCCATAGTCTCTGGATGAAAAATCTGACATTAAGGAACCTTTTAGAGACTGGATTCCCAGCCATCACCATCATTCAGATTTACTGATCCCAAGTACAGTAGGAGTTCATTAGTAAACTCAAGGATTTGCTTCCCACAAACTACTTGGGTGACTTCAGACAAGTCACTCTCTTTGGGCTGTGACAGAGTGACTCAGCCTTCACTATGGGGCAGGCTCTAAACAAGTTGGTTTCTGGAATCAGCCTTTCCCTTTTAAGTCTCTTTCCTAATCAGGATGCTTCAGGGTTCCTCATGTCTGCACTACTCAGCATGGATAAGAGGAAAGCAACAAACTCCTTTAACAAATTTATCTGGAAGACATGGTGATGCTTGGCCTCTGACTTGCCTCAGCAATTCATGAAAGACTTTAGGCATTTGAATTACATGCGCAAGATAAGCTGCAATAGTTTACTGTGGTCAAAGGAAAATTTTCATCTACTAAATTTTGAAAAGATTCATGGTCACTTAAAATAGGAAACCTTATTATATCTTTCATTAATGTTCATAACTTAGAAAGTCCATTCCAGCCCCCGAGCACACACACACACCACCACCACCACCAGCAGCAGCAGCAGCAGCAGCAGCACCACCACCACCACCACCACCACCATCACCACCAGCAGCAGCAGCACCACCACCACTACCACCACCACCAACAACAACGGCACCAACAGCAGCCTCCACCCAAGATCCAGTAAAATGAAGGCAAAGGAATGAGATTGATTGTCCATCACTCTTGATCTAGTACATACTCAAAAATCTGATGTTGAACATCCTCATAAATATGTACAGAAGCTATATGAGGAGGTTCCCATTGACATAGTAGAAAAGAACTTTGACCAGAAAGAGCTGTGGTGTCTGTCATGCTTACATTCAGCACGAGTCAGTTTAGAATCCTTAGTCTGCAAGCATTCTGTTTGCTCCTTGCAGTGTCTGTCCATGGTCCAGTCTTCTCCTTCCCATCAGTGCAATGCATTTCCCTGGCATTCTGTTTGCTCCTTGCAGTGTCTGTCCATGGTCCAGTCTTCTCCTTCCCATCAGTGCAATGCATTTCCCTGAGTACTCCTCGGGAGTTCCACTTCTATATAACAAAATGCTCAGTTAACAAAGGGAGCTGCTTCCTGACTGTGACCTACCCTTCTCCTTTGCATTCTATACCCAGAAATGCCTATGGTAAGCTATAGAGTGAAACTTCAAAGTATCAAAAGACCCCCATTGTCTCTGATTCATATTAACCTTAAATCTCAGAACACAATAGATTTCAAACCAATGCTACTTTCAAACATAGCTACTGTAAAAATCATTGTGATAACGTACTGGTATGCCAACATGAAGACAGTTTGCAACCCCATGGCAACTTTCTATTGTTGCTAGTAAAATAATAAATTATATCATTTATATTTTATATAAATATATAATAATTATATAATGCAGTTCATCACTTGGCACAGTAAGGCAAGCTGCCCTACAATCTCCTATAGTAGGATTATAGCTGAAACAGATACACAGACAGACAGACAGACAGACAGACAGACAGACAGACATAGAGAAGGAAAGAAAGCAATAGAGAGAGTGTGTGTTTAAAATCTGTTTACAATTAGTATGACTCTGGGAACTGCCTACCAAACTGACTTCAGCATCCATTGGATGTCATCATTGTGGATATGAAAGCGCCTCTACCGTTCCTGAATCCCTCTATAGCTTGGTACAGTTTGCTTCCTTCTACATCCCAAGAGGAAATGTTGGCTGCCAGTGACTCACCCCTGAGAAATTCTCCTAAAAAACCACTTTCTCCAAAAATGCCTTGGTGATTATTCTGGGCACAGTCCCCAAGGGAGGGGCAAAGCAGAAGCCTAAACAACATGAGCTACTGCAGGCTGGCCATCATTCCTCTCTCTAGGATGACACTGGGGTCTACTCAAGTTGTAGAACTAGACCATCAGGCTGAGGCTATCCATGTCCTGAAGCATCCTTCAGCATGAGACATCCTCATTCAAGCCTTTGGAAGGAGGGGGTTTTGGTTAGAACATACACACTGCACCACTAAGGAAAGTTGTGTTTAAATACATTCAGATGTGATTTTTTTTTCTCTCCACTGCCTTTCTAAGGCAGGACCAGCCAGGAAGCTCAGGCCACAGAAGTGGCAGTATAGCTGGGACAGGATCCTTTCTACCTCCGTCTACAACCAGGAGGGACAGAGGATCCACAACCATCTCTGCACACCTTTCCTACAAGCAGAGAGCTTCTCTCAAGGGAGTGATCTAACCCCCATCTCAGGTGGGACCAGCTGGGAAGCACAGGCTGCAGAAGCTGCAGCTTTCATTCATATATCTCCACCCAGGAGGGACAGCTGATCCACAGCCCTCTGCACATGGGTGGGTCCTACCAGGGTAGAGCTGATTTCTGAAAGGTGCTGACACTGGCTTACAGACCTAGCCAGAAACAGCAAGAACATCTAACACTAGAGATTAACAGATGGCTAAAGGCAAACGCAAAAATCTTAACAACAGAAATCAAGACTAATTAGCATCATCAGAACCTAGTACTCCCACCACAGCAAGTCCTGGATATCCAATACACCAGAAAAGCAAGATTTGGATCAAAAAGCATATCTCATGATGGTGAAAGCTGAATTTAAGAAGGACATAAATAACTCCCTTAAAGAAATACAGGAGAACACAGGTAAAGAGGTACAAGTCCTTAAAGGAGAAACACAAAATCCCTTACAGAATTACAGGAGAACACGAGTAAACAAGTAGAAGCCCTTAAAGAGGAAACACAAAAATCCCTTAAAGAATTACAGGAAAGCACAACCAAACAGGTGAAGGAATTGAACAAAACCATCCAGGACCTAAAACTGGAAGTAGAAACAATTAAGAAATCACAAAGGGGGACAACACTGGAGATAGAAAACCTTGGAAAGAAGTCAGGAGTCATAGATGCAAGCATCACCAACAGAATACAAAAGATAGAAGAGAGAATTTCAGGGACAGAAGATAACATAGAAAACATTGATACGACAGTCAAAGAAAATATAAAATGCAAAAAGCTCTTAACCCAAAACATCCAGGAAATACAGGACACAATGAGAAGACCAAACCTAAGAATAATAGGTATAGAAGAGAGTGAAGACTTCCAACTTAAAGGGACAGTAAATATCTTCAACAAAATAATAGAAGAAAACTCCTCAAACCTAAAAAATATAGAGATGCTCATGAATATACAAGAAGCCTATATAACTCCAAATAGTTTGGACCAGAAAAGAAATTTCTCCTGCCACATAATAGTCAAAACACCAAATGCACAAAATAAAGAAAGAATATTAAAAGCATGAGGATTTAGACAGTATCTTTCCACAAATCCAGCCCTTCAAAGGATAATAAATGGAAAACTCCAACACAAGGAGGGAAACTACATCCTAGAAAAATCAAGAAAGTAATCTTCCAACAAAACTAAAAGAAGATAGCCACATGAACAGAATCCCAACTCTAACAACAAAAGTAACAGGAAGCAACAATTACTTTTCCTTAATATCTATTAATATCAATGGACTCAATTCCCAAATAAAAAGACATAGGCTATTAGACTGGGTATGTAAACAGGACCCAACATTTTGTTGCATTCAGGAAACCCATCTCAGTGACAAAGACAGACACTACTTCAGAATAAAAGGCTGGAAAGCACTTTTCCAAGCAAGTGGTCCCAAGAAACAAGCTGGAGTAGCCATCCTAATATTAAATAAAATCGACTTTCAATCTAAAGTGATCAAAAAAGATAAGGAGGGACACTTCATACTCATCAAGGGTAAGATCTACCAAGATGAACTCTCAACTCTGAACCTTTGTGCTCCAAATGCAAGGGCATCTACATTCATAAAAGGAACTTTACTAAAGCTCAAAGTACACATTGCACCACACACAATAATAGTTGGAGACTTCAACACCCCATCCTCTCCAATGGACAGATCATGGAAACAGAAACTAAACAAAGACATAGGAAGACTAACAGAAGTTATGAAACAAATGGACTTAACAGATATCTCTAGAACTTTTTATCCTAAAGCAAAAGGATATACCTTCTTCTGAGCACCTCATGGTACCTTCTCCAAAAAAGACCATATAATTGGTCACAAATCAGGCCTCAACAGATACAAGAAGATTGAAATAATTCCTTGCATCCTATCAGATCACCATGGACTAAGGCTGCTCCTCAATAACAACATAAACAATATAATGCCCACATACACATGGAAGCTTAACAACACTCTACTCAGTGATAACTTGGTCAAGGAAGAAAGAAAGAAAGAAATTAAAGACTTTCTAGAGTTTAATGAAAATGAAGCCACAACATACTCAAACTTATGGGACACAATGAAAGCAGTCCTAAGAGGAAAACTCATAGCTTTAAGTGCCCCCCAAAAGAAACTGGAGAGAGCATATACCAGCAATTTGACAGCACATCTGAAAGCTCTAGAACAAAAAGAAGCAAATTCACCCAAGAGGAGTCAAAGGCAGGAAAAAATTAAACTCAGGGCTGAAATCAACCAAATAGAAACAAAATGAACTATACAAAGAATTAACCAAACCAGGAGCTAGTTCTTTGAGAAAATCAACAAAATAGATAAACCCATAGCCAGACTAACTAGAGGGCACAGAGACATTATCCTAATTAACAAGATCAGAAATGAAAAGGGAGACATAACAACAGACACTGAGGAAATCCAAAAAACCATGAGATCCCACTACAAAAGCCTGTACTCAACAAAACTGGAAAACCTGGATGAAATGGACAATTTTCTAGACAGATACCAGGTACCAAAGTTAAAACAAGATCAGATAAATGATCTAAACAGTCGCATATCTGTTGACAAAATAGAAACAGTCATTAATAGTCTCCCAACCAAAAAAAGCCCAGCACCTGATGGGTTTAGTGCAGAGTTTTATCAGACCTTCAAAGAAGACCTAATGCCAATATTCCACAAAATAGAAACAGAAGGTATTCTACTCAAATCATCCTATGAAGCTACAATTACTCTGATACGTAAACCACACAAAGACCTAACAAAGAAAGAAAACTTCAGACCAATTTCCCTTATGAATACCGATGCAAAAATCCTCAATAAAATTCTTGCAAACCAAATCCAAGAACCATCAAAAATGATCACCCATCATGATCAAGAAGGCTTCATCCCAGATGTGCAGGGATGGTTCAATATACAAAAATCCATCAGTGTAATCCACTACAAACTCAAAGAAAAAATCCAGCACCCCTTCATGATAAAAGTCTTGGAAATATTAGGAATACTAATATTCTATACTTAAATATAGTAAAAGCAATATACAGCAAACCAGTAGCCAACATCAAACTAAATGGAGAGAAACTTGAAGCATTCCCACTAAAATCAGGGACCAAACAAGACTGCCCATTCTCTCCCTACCTATTCAATATTGTACTTGAAATCCTAGCCAGAGAAATTAGACAACAAAAGGAGATCAAAGGGATACAAATTGGAAAGGAAGAAGTCAAA
>NW_022196904.1:186329329-186366098 GCF_008632895.1 Mastomys coucha
GAGTCTCTGGCCTAAGGCGCCTCCGGGCTGGCTGCTCCAGTCTCAGAATCTCACCCGAGAGAAAATCACTATTCACCTATTAAAAACAATGAATTTATGAAATTCTTAGGGAAATTGATGGATCTGGATAATATCCTGAGTGAGGTAACCCAATCACAAAAGAACACATGGTATGCATTCTCTGATAAGTTGATATTAGCCCAGAAGATTGTAATACCCAAAATACAACCCACAAACCATAAGAAACTCAAGAAGAAGGAAGACCAAAGTGTGGAAGCTTCATTACTTCTTAGAAGGGGGAACAAAATACCCAAGGAAGGAGTTGCAGAGACAAAGTATGGAGCAGAGACTGAAAGGACAATCCAGAGACTGCTACACTTGGGATTCCTTTCCATATTCAATCTTCAAACCCAGACACTATTATGAATGTCAGTAAGTGCTGGTTGACAGGAGCCTGATTTAGCTGTCTCCTTAGAGGCACTGATAGTGCCTGACTAATACAGAAGCAGAGGCTCACAACCATCCATTGGACTTGAGCATAGGGTCCCCAATGAAGGAGCTAGAGAGGGGACCCAAGGAGCTGAAGGGTTTGCAGCCCCTTAGGACGAACAACAATATGAACTAACTAGTACCCTCAGAGCTCCCAGGGAGTAAACCATCAACCAGTGAGCACACATGTTGGGACTCATGGCTCCAGCAGCATATGTAGCAGAGGATGGCCTAGTAGGTCATCAATGGGAAGAGAGGCCCTTGGACCTGTGAAGGTTCTATGTCCCAGTGTAGGGGAATGGTATGGCCAGGAAGTGGGAGAGGGTGGGTTGGTGAGCAGGGGGAGGGAGGAGGGAACAGGGTTTGTCTTTTGTTTTTGTTTTTATTTTTGATATTTTTTCAAAGGGGTAACCAGGAGAGAAGATATCATTTGAAATGTAAATAAAGATAATAGCTAATTAAAAAACGAAAAAGAAAAAAACACACTCAGACATTTACCACAGTCTCTGAAGCTTTATAGCCAATGCCTCGCATCCAGACACCTTCCTTCTCATCCATACCCTCCCTTTCATGTCTAGTCTCTTCTTAAAAATAGGGGTGGGGCATAGGTGTGTTGATTTTGTAATGATGTCTGTGAGTGCTTTAAGCACTGTATGGGAGCCTAAATTCCCTGAATGCCAAGGTCCTTTTTGCCATACATGCCAACATTCTTGACCTGGGAATCTGCTTTGTGCATATGGAATCTGCTCTCCTCTCTTGAGACAGGAGCATCTTGTAAACCCCCTCCCTGCACCCTTGGCCTAAGTGGCTGTGGGAGAGTTAGTTGGTTCCACCCTTGCCCCCAGGCAAATCAACTCTAGTGGAAGAGACTTTCATGCTTAGGAGAGTAGGCCTCACCAGTTAGAAATTAAGGAAGTCAGTCTGAAATCACATCACAAATAATTAGAGGATTTTGTATCCTAAATATTAAGCCACAGAGGATGAAAGTTGGAGATGCAGTGTCTACTTTTCCATTACAAGGAGACAGCCTTCCGCAGAATAAAGCTGGTTCCAAACATGGAGCCAAGGTGAATAAAAGACACAAAACAAAATTTTAAATGTATTTCTATTTTTTTCCCCTGATTACGAAAAGCAATACAATCTAACACTATTGGGCCATTTTTGTATTGTATTTCTGTCAGTTTTGATCAAATGCCACAAGTAAGCTATAAACCCATGCTAGTTATTTCATATGCAGTGTGTGATTTTGTGCAAGTGTGTGTGAGTGTGTGTGTGTGTGTGTGTGTGTGTGTGTGAAATCAAAATGTCTCCAATATTTTTTATCAGCAAATATCACATGCTTCTAACTTGTGGCAATTATATTTAACGTAAGAATTTAATGATCACTTACTCCGGGAGATACATAAGATGGTAGCCTTAAATCCAAAACCATGACCTTCATGGCAGAAGGGGAAAGCCAGCTTCCCCAAGCTGATCTTCTCGTCCATGCTGCAGCACGTGAGCCACCCTATACACACATAAGCAAACGAAATAATAAAAAAGACTCTAATCCTTGGAAGATTCCAGAAAATTAAGACAAAGTTCCTTTACCTTGACACACCATAAAATGTGTAGCTCCTGGGAGTAACCATAAGACATTAAGGGCAGCCTGATGTATTCTACTCTGTTTGGTAAGAGCACGCAGACATCAATTTGAAAGTTGCCATTAAGGAATGTTTTATTAAAAACCCAACAGAGAAATAGGTGAGTCAACTTGTTTCCTGGATCCAAACTACAAATTGTTGTGGCAAGCCACAGATGATGACTCCACTGGGATGTGTGCATGTATTTTTAAACTTTTGAGATTGGAGAGCAGCGTGAAGAGAAGACCAAAAAGAACAGCTTGTCCTGCCGCCCGGTGACTCACTTGAAAACTTCCATTTGTGCCCTTTCCTAGCAGGATTTCCAGAGCTAAGAGGTGGGTTGCTTTAAAGCATATCGATATTTAAATGATGATGATGATGATGATGATGATGATGATGATGATGATGATGATGATGATGATGATGATGATGTGTGTGTGTGTGTGTGTGTGTGTGTGTGTGTATGTGTGTGTACACTTGGAGGCCAGATGTCAACCAGGTGTCATTCGTCATGTACCAGCCACCTCTCATTGGCTTGAGTCCCCATCAGGCTAGGCTGCTGAGCTGGCCACAAGAACCAACCATCAACCTATCTTTGCCTTTTCAGTGCTAGGATTACAAGTGCACATCACCATGCCAGGGTCCTTGTGCATGGCTCTGTGAGACCAATCTCTTTGTGCTTGCTGATGTTACCCTGCCTAGCCCTATGTACCTTCTATCATGGCATCTTATGATAGGTACCATGGCCTCTGTTTACATTGGCCTCTCTTGATAACTACTAAGTCTAATAGTTCTTACCAGATTCAGATAAATTGATGAGCATCGGGGACATAATGAGCTGTTAATAATGACTATTTTTTCTACTCTCTTTAGAATTTTTCCATGTATGGAAGCAATTTGGAATATATGACCTCCTCCACAGTTGGGAAGTCAGTTGCTGTGTCTTTCTAATGGTCATCTAGTCTTTTGGGTAGTAGTATTTATTTCATTTACTTCAATACTTGTTTTGATTGTTCCCACCCTATAAAAATATCTTACAACACAGCTCTCACTTGGACATTATAAAAACCCCACGAGCTGTTGCCGTTTCTCTGCTCTAGGTCTCGATATCCTTCATACATAGTTCTGATATTATTATTTCCCAACTCACTGCTTCTCTGTTTCACAGGGGAACAAATCCAGGTATCTTTCTTACTCACTCCGTGACATATATTATATCCTATCCACTCTTCATTCTGACGAGTTTCACGGAGGAAAGAAATGTTGCTGTCATGCTGAAAGGTCAAGGTGGGGACTAGTGCATAGAAATCCAACTCTGGAAGGAAGGCTAGAAGGCAAGAAAGTGCGTCTTACACACCCACCCACTCAGGGGTACCCTGGAAGCAAGAATTAAGAAATACCTTACAGGAGTAACTACAACCCAACCTTACTGGAGACATTTTCTCAGTTAAGATTTTCTCCTCTCAGATGACTCTAGCTTATGCCAAGATAACATAAACCTAGCTAGGAGAGCGGGCATACAGGCAGGGAGATGGGACCTAAGTAAAATTTATAGCATTACAAAAGACCAGGGAAACAAAGTTCTGGGAAAGGTGGTGATAACAAAAATGCCTCATTGGCTCTGCGCCAATTCCGTTCCACAGCCTAAAGATATGAATTCTAAATGCCTGGTCATCTCTGCAGAGTTACAGAGCCTCTCTAGAACATGATGTTCAGGAGCCGAGCATCATGGTAGAGCCCAGAGCCTAATTTTCAACACACTTCTATCTCCCACAACTGTACTAACCATTCAGAGTAGTCATGAAGACAGACCAAAATGTTTGCAGTAGTTCATTAATTACAGCTTCGTTGGTCCTGTTTCCAAAACCAAAAGTCCTACACAGGGTGCAGGAAGAGCAGCCCATGTGGCTGTTATTAGACTTGCATGCACAGAGCAGCCTTCAAATGGGGCACGGCAAAGCAGGATAGCAGCAGATGACCGAAGTGATCCCCAACACACCCCTGTAAGGAGCCCCTGAGAGATGGTGCCTGCTTTGCTCACGCACCGCCATGCTTGTTCCTCCCTGGCTCTGTACTCTTTGCTGCCTGGGGAACTCTGTTTAAAATACAGACATTTCTATGACTCTACCAACATTCAAATCCACAGAATATGGGATGAGACTCTGAACTCCAGACTGCTAACAAGCTCCCAGGTGAGTTGGATACCCAGCCAAGCTGAGAAGACAAGACAAGGTACCCCAGAAGGTGCCTCGTCCCCCCCACATAGGTCCCCTTAGAACTGATCTACCATGAGTCTTTTAGGCACCTGATGGTTATTAGTCCCCTCATAGCAGTGGCCCCAGCTTGTATGCTTGCTAGAACCTCCTAGGAGTCTTAAAAGAGAGAGGAGGCACATGTCCATATTCATTTAAACAGCCCGAGTTATTACAAACCACAGACAAGCTTGGAAATAACTGCTTTGTCATCGTTACTCTGTAAAAGTCTGCTGGCCAGGTGCCAGCTCAGGTGCTTGTTAGAAACGGTGAAGCCTGGCCCCAACTCCAGCAACAAGAGATTCATCTCTGCATTCAACCAACCTCCACAGCATGTGTATGGTCGGGAGAAAGGTTCAGTTTTGATTACAACATCTCCATTTGGAGATCAGCTCTGAAGAAAAAGACTGCTCTCCAGTAAACAACCATGGAAGCGAGGTAAAGGGGGGGCATATTAAAGTACTTAATGACTTCAGGGAGCTTGAGAACCAACCCCAACACTCACACACACACACACACACACACACCCCGCCAGCCATCCAGCACGTAAGAGACACAGAAAAGTCCTATTCCTTTTGCTTTCCACTTGGTGTCTGGCAGCACTGAGAGGGGCGTGTGCGCTGATTGGTGTGAGATTCCAGCTGAGTCAACCTCAGGAACTAGCTGCAGAACTGCTGAGTGCACAGAGAGCCACAGCACCCACCCAGATCCAACAGGCATGAGTTCTTGCCAGATCTACCTGAGTGATGACAGCCCAGTTCATGTGGCTAAAGACCTACAGTGCAGAAACCCTGGGGTTTGCTCACACTCCAGGGGATTCTCTTGTCCATACAAGGTGGAAACGCACCCAACCAAACTCTTAGCAGAGTAGCTGGAACTTCGGCAGTAGCAGCAAATGATGCCTATCTGTCCGCACTGAGCTCTCCTTTTCCAATGGGCATCCAGCACATGATTTTTAAACAAATTTCTTTTCCTTGAGCACCACATGGCCCCCAGCTTCTGCTGACTCATGGGAAGCCCATAAAGGGTGCTAGAAGAAGCAGAACTGGATCAAGTGGCGTGCTTAATAAACTCACTTCTTCTTTGCATTGCAAGTAGAGGGTATAAAAAACTTGTGATATTCTTTACCACCCTGATGCACTCATCAACATGACCATGAAATTTCCATATCTGAAGCTAGAGCTGTAGTTGGCAGAGTGCTTGCCTACCAGGCATGAAGAATCAGGGTTTGATCTCTAGAACCTCATAAACCAGACATCGTGACACATGCCTGCAAACCCAGCACTTGGGGTAGAGGCAGAGGATCAAAAGTTCAAGGCTATCTTAGCTGCAGAGAGAATTGATGTTATTGTTGAGATAGAGTTTCAATAGATAATTGGATGAGCTAGAACGTGCTATGTAGACAAGGCTAGCCCAGAGCCAACTGGCCCAGAGCCACTAACCTCTAGCTCCCACCATTCCAGCAACACATGGAGTTTTTAAGGATTTTTGAGGTACATTAGACTGAATGAGACCCAGTCTTTAAAAAAAAAAAGTTAGTGTTAGAAGTGCTTTGCTGGCCCAGGAATCATAATCTAAGAATCAGTGAGCTACAGTAATTCCAGGAACAGAATCCAAGATTAATTCTCTTACTAATTTCATGGACTACTATCAATGTTGTAATGTTAGTTTAAAACACTTATCTCTTTGATTACTCTTTAAGGCAGACTATTGATCCAAGCCCATTTTGGCATCTTAATCTGAGAGTTGAACTAAATTGAGAAGACAAGAGGAAACTGTGACCTGATTGGGATTATCAGAACTTTACTCTCTCAGAGTCTTAAGAAGTAAGATCTATCCTTCTATGAACTAAGCAGAACAGTGTGGGAGCTTCATGTCCTAGTTTTATTTATATTGCTATTGTACAGAGTCTGACCATGAGCGACTTAGCAAGCACTGGAGTCATCAAGGAGGGTTACAGTTAGGTGACAGCCCATTGTCCAAGGAAGTCAACACAGAACACAAACAACTACTCACATCGTACCCATAGTCAAGAGCAGAAAGAAACAAATGAACCCACTCTGTTTTCTCTGATTTGGATTTCTCCTGTCCCATAGAATTCAGACCCCTGAGCCTAGAGAATGGTGCCACCCACAGTGGACTGGTTTTTGTATCAACCAAGACAGTTTCCCACAGACTCATCCAAAGGCCAACCTGATCTAGATAATTTTGCAAATGGAGCTTTCTTCCTAGCTAAGTCTAGTTTGTGGAAAACTGGCAAATGAAACTTAGCCAAAACAATGTCCATACCACTCTTAGGATGCCAGGTGACTGACTTCTTTTGCAGACAGACTAAGAACTTCAATAAACAGACTCGGGAAAGAAATGTTGGGCCTCAGTCTTTGCTGTGGTCATGAACTGGCAAGAGTGCCTCTACACACAGAGCTCCAGACCACACTCTTACCCTCTTCATCTAGAACATTTTTTCTCTTTCTTCTTCTTGAAGTAAAGTTAAAACATGTATACTCTATATGTTGTTACACAATAATTATGCAAGCAAGCTTCTGTGGACAGCTCACGGAATCTTCATGTATGTGCACACCTATGAACATATTTGTGGAGATGAATAGGCTTTCCCTAAGTCTGTGCTCTCCCTCAGATTGAATATGCCCCTTACACACTCTTCTTTATGGCTTCTTTCTCTGAGGATTTTTGCTCTCAGGAACAATAGCTGAGTCTTGCATTGTGTGACTATTCTGTTGATACCACTATCAACTCTTGTACATGTCATTGGGTGGACATATGCACTCATTCATTTCTTTTGTATGGATTCCTAGAAATGGAAACACTAGACGGTATTGTGGGAAGATATTTAATTTTCATGGTGTTTCCCCTATATTAATGTACTCCCTATAAACTATATGTGGCCAATCTAGCTGTTCCACACCCTCCCCAGCTCTTGAGACTAACAACTCTATGGGGTTTAGTTTCTGGAGGACTCATCTCACCAGCTTTAGTGTTTTTCCTGGGCATCTTGAAGATTCTAAGAGGGAGATTAGCAGAATGTATCTTGCCACATGGCACACCTCCAAGGAGTGGCAGAAATAGAACATATGGGCCTGGGAAGTGGGAAACAGTCACTGGGCACCACCTGGTTAGGTCAGATGCTGCTGGGGAAGATGGCTGGTGGTGGTCACTAGAGGAACTGGTGTAGAGGGTACATTGCACCAAGGGCAAATGGCCTCCAGGAGGGATATGAAGAATGCTGGGAAAGGCTAGGATGGAGAAAAAGATAGAAGAAAACAATTAAAAGTTGGTATGGAGCCTCCATATGTCAAAACACTGTCAGGCACCAGCTGCAAAGTGGAGGGAGGTTAGCATGCCAACTGCTCTTCACAGGAACCACGTCTGCTTGCCTTTTACTTGGCTGCTCAATGTGGGATCTATTGTGAATGAATGAAAGATGAGCTTTTGGTGGCAGGCCTAGAAGCTATGGGGGAACACAGAAGGAAGAAACAGCCCACGTGACAGAGAGTAAAGCTAAGGGTGGGCTCCAAAGCAAGAGATGCTGAGCGGCAGCTGCACATCGATGTGCCGCTCCAGCTCAACGGTACAGTGCTTGCCTAGCATGCAGGGAGCCCTGGAGATGGTACAGTGTTTGCCTAGCATGCAGGGAATCCCTGAATCCAATCCCCACCACAGAGAGAAACAGGTGTGGTGTACATCTGTGGTCTCAGCACTCAGCAAGTAGAAAGCAGAGGATCAGAAGTTCCAGATGAGTCTTGGCAACAAAGGGAGAGCCTCTGTCTGGGTATCGCTTGATGCCTGGACCTTCTAGGACCTTCTAGGAGTTTCATTGGCTAGGAATTAATGATGCCAATGTCTGGGGCCCCCTATTGTTTTATAGTGTTCTTTTTGTTTGCTTGTCTGTTGTTTTTGAGCCAGGGCTCTCTGTGTAGCCCTGGTTGTCTTAAAACTCACTCTGTAGATCAGGCTGGCCTTGAACTCAGAGATTTGCCTGCCTCTGATCTTCTCTCATAAAGCTATTATCTTTTTGCTTGCTTGCTTATTTTGATTGTTCTTTATACTTGAGAAGTTTAAACACGTATATAATAAAATATGATCATTCTGCCATATCTCCCATTCTACCCCTAACTTCCTCCCATATCCCCTTCAATATCCTCCCTCAGAGTATATATATACACACACACAAATATATATGTGTGTGTGTGTGTATATACATATATATATGTATATATATATATTCCACACATATGCACATATTCCACTAAGCCCAGTTAATGTTGCCCAAATGTACATGGGTGTGGGGTATGGGGTTGTCCATAGGACCATGGGAAAGTGATCAGTGGCCATATCTTTAATGATTCCACTTCTCCCAGTAACTATTAACTGCTGCTATCTCCTTAGTAAGGACAGGGGAATAGAAATCATTTCTCCCATCTGTGCCAGAATTATGGCTAGCTTCATCTTGTGCAGGTCCAGAAGACAGCACTCTACCACATTCCTTCCATTCTCTGGATCTTACATCTGTTCTGGCTCCTCTTCCAAGGTATTCCTGGTGGAGGTGGTGGTGGTGGTGGCGGTGATGATGATGATGGTTGTGATGGTGGTGGTAGGGGGGGGATGGTGGTGGTGATGATGATGGTTGTGATGGTGGTGGTGGTGGTGGTGGTGGTTGTGATGGTAGTGATGGTGGTGGTGGTGATGGTGGTGGTGGTGTTATATAGATTCATCGGGTTTAGGGATGAAGATATGAAGTTCTCCCGCCTCTGGAAGGCCTTCTCTTTCATTATTTGTTGAGAATAGCTTCAACTCCCACCCAAGTCTTCCTTCATACATCCTGCCTTCCAAAAGATTGCCACTCACCTACTACCCTAACTGAAAACCTATTTCCCACTTGGACTAAATCTCCATGATATAGTTCCTCCCTTGCTCTCCATTCCATCCTTGGGCACCTGCCCCAAAGCCTGACACATGGTAGATGCTGCATGGGTGACAGCTGACTAGATAGATTCTAACTCCCTGGGCTTTTGAAGGAAATTAATGTACGGTCACTGTTTCAAACCCACATGCACCTCATTTTCCATCAGTTCTATGCAATTTGTTCCAAAGAAGACAAGCCAGTCTTTCAGTTGGCCAGTGTTGAGCTCATGCTCCTGTCCTGTCCTTCCAATGAGCTAACAGGCACTCTTGCTTGGGTCTCCATAGTAAGGAAAGGAGTGACTCCTTGGGCCCACAACCTGTCCCTGCTCCAATTTCACAAGGTTAGAGGGGATCAGAGATGCCAGGCTGCTGTGCACATCCTTGTCATCTTGCAGCCATGCAGCAGTGAATAGAGGTAGAGGCAGACTTCGTCTCCTTCCCTATGGAGTCCACGGGGTACAAAACTCTCCTGGGCACCACACCAGCCCCTGGAACACAAGTGTCCCTGCAGCAGGACTCATTAGCGTCTCTGTTCCTCTACTTCTAGTCAGAGGTAGGCCAGTCCTCTGCTGGGCTGGGCCTGAAGATTGATGGCTTTAATTCGATCTGAGTAAGTCATAAGGAAGTCTCAGTGCCCTTATCAGAGCTGTCACTTGGTAGGAACATAAAATCAAAGGCTAGGCCTCAGAGACAAGTTCTGATGGCCAGGATTAGGCTGCTCTCAGCACAAACTGCTGGGCACACAGCTCTGAACTCGTCTTCTTGGCCCCGATTAAAACAAAGACATAATGATTCCTTCCACTGCCTGCTGAAAAGCCAACCACCTGGCTTTGGAAGGCCTCTGTCAGAGGATGGGACATGCATCCTTGGTTCAACTGTCACTATTCCCCACAGTTGGGGGACCTTGAATAGGACAGGCCAGCTTTTGTGTCATTGAATGTCATTCTTTAACCATGTCATTACCATAGTGGTCACTCAGCAAATCTGTTTGTCCCTGATGCCCTCTCCTGCCTTTATGTTCCTCCCCGAGTCCTGAACATGTTAGGCTCAATCATTACCAAAAAACAGAGCTCCCAGTGAGTGCGAAGGGGCTTTGCAGTGCTACTATAACTGAATCTTGAGTTTTTAATAAAACTACAAAGCAAAACTGTAACTAATTAGAAATCTAATCTGAGCCTCTAACTGAAGAGTGCTGACCACAGTGTGTGTGCACGCGCTTAAGCATGTATGTGAGTGCATGTGTGTGCACTGACCTCACCATTGCCGGCATCTTTGAAATCTGAACATAAAAGCTGTGGTCAGAGGCCTTATTTCAGCATTCCCTTTGAAACAACCATGCTGGACTTTGGAAAATAGCCTCAGGTTACTTTGACTTTTTCCATCTCAAACCCTTTTGAGAAGATTTCTCTCTCAACAATTGGCATCTTTTCTGGCTTCCAGGCACGCATACATGTCAGTAATAAAGATATGGGAAGAACTTGATCAAGCAACAGCTTTTATGTGCCCCCTGCCCCTCACCCCCACTCACAAGCTGTCTCCATCCTGAAACACCCATTGCCCATCACATCTCCCTGGCCTTGTGACCTGCACAACCCCTCTACAGCAGCACAGGGTTCAACCAACCTGTCTTGCACACTGCCAACTTCTATTAGGAACACAAGGGGGAGGGTTGTGGAATGTATATCTAATACATGCAAAAGCGAACAAGAATCTACATTCCAGCTGCAGGCTGGGGACCAAAGAAGGCTCTGCAATCAGTGCTTCCAAAATCGGGGGGCTGAGGGGAGGGGGAGAGGAAGCCATCTTGCTATAGTCACACCAGAAATGCTACTGTTTCCTCCGCCGTGCACAAGACAACACTCACACTTGTTTTACCTTTTGGATCACTGTGCCATTGAAAACAAGTAGAAACATGTTACATAACTATATTCCATCCCATTATTTTTTGAAGAAGAAATAGGATAAAGGGCAAAAAGAATAAATAAAAGATTAAACCCGAAGAGTGAACTGTAGTTTATAGATGCAGGCTTTTTTCTCACCTCATAAACACATCTCTACTATGACCTTGATGACCCTCCCTGACAGAAGAAGTGGGATCTGTGCCTCCCATTCCTCCATACATAGGCTCGCAGCTCGTACAGAGAGTGGAGCACTGGAAGAGAAAACCTAGCCTTGGACCAGTGTGATGACACAGCCAGAGACCTGGGGTGCAGCCAGGCTCATGGGAGTCGAGATTAGTAATGTTCCTTATTGCTGTGATCGAGTAACTGATAAGAAGCAAGTTAAGGGTGGAAGCATTTGCTTTGGCTCACAGCCTAAAGGTGTACACTGTCCTGGTGGCAAGGGCATGCAGCAAGAGCCGGTGTGGGCTGTGGCAGCAGGAGACCATGGCTGGGACTCCCCACTGTCTCCATCTCAGTGATGTGAGAATCAGAGATGGGGCCAGTAGTGAGGCTGTTATAACCTCAAGGATCATCGCCCAGTAACACCCTTCCTCCAGGCAGGCCCCCCCAACCCCCGAAATCACCCAGTAACACTCTTCCTCCAGGCAGGCCCCCCTATCCCCGAAAGTTTCCATGTCATCCCAAACATCACCACCAGCTAAGGGCCACATGTTCAAACAAAGGAGTTAGAGGTGAGGGGAAGTTGGTATCTGGGCCAGGTATGTCCAGACTTTCGACATTTAACACAACACTGTCATTTACAAAGATCACACTCAGAAACTGTTCAGCAAAGCTGCCAAAAGAATAATGTGTTAAGTTCAGAGTGTCACTCCAAGCCATCCAGGGAGCCCTGGGACCTCAGAAGGGACAAGCCTAAGACATAGAGAAAGCCAGATAAAGTGTTCCAGTCCCAGCCCCAGTCTTCTTCCATATCCATCCACAAGGCATACAAGTGAAAGGGTCTTTAGACCTTCCTAGACTCTATCAATAAAGTTCTCCCTACCTCACCCTCTGCACAGTCAAGCCTCTAATAGTGTAAATGAGGACATGTTTGAACAGTTCTACATAATGAAGTTTTTTTTTTTTTATTAAAGAAACAGAAATGTCAACATGGAGACAATGTATCGTCTCAGTTAACTATTCATAGTAGCTATGCAAATGCCAACATCCTACAATAGAAACCATTCTCACAACCTATCTGAAACAACTGAAGCCTCCTTATCCTGCCAAGTGAATTGTGGAGACTCGTGTCCAGCCCATCTCTTCCCATCCCCTACATTCCTTTCAAGGGACCACAGTTGTCTCTTGGGCAGCCTCACCGTGGATGTGACATGGAACGCAGGCGGTAGATAATACACCTGTAAGATCCTAGGAAGTTCTATCAGATGGCACTGTGCATGTATTGGCAGTGAGGAAAAATGAAATTCCTGTTTTCAGAGACTATCAGCCAACTCCAGATGCAATCTTGTGGTAAATGATGATCTACCTGACAATTACACTCATAGGTTTATGGCCTTGGAGATGGTTGTCTATGAAGGGCAGGATAGTGATTGCAGAATCACCAACTGATTAGTCTGAGACTAGGCAACTCCAACTCACACCATGGCCAATCATAGGAAGGCCAATCTTCCCCTCCTATCATGCACCTGGGGGGAAACATGCATGGAGGATGGAGGATGTACCAATGTGGAGCCAACGTGACTTTGTTGAGTGATAATGACCATCCAGAAAACAAGCACTGCCATTGTCTTTATTTCAAAGAACAGCATGAGGCACAAAGAAGCTGAGAGTCTCACTGCTTTCTTCTCCCACAGGAGGTAACGAGATGTGGCTACAAGGAGGGAACAGGAGGCTCAAGAAACAAATTTTGTATACCTGGAAGTCCTTGAGTCCAAACACTGCCCACCATACAAAGCAGTGCTAGACTTGTCAAGAGGCATAGGATGAGTGAGGTACTGCGCCCTTAGACCAAACCTTCATTGGATTTTGACAAAAAGGCAAGAAAAGGCAGGGTGAAGTCAGTTCTGTATTGGCTAGCTTGATCATTTCAGGGGCTCTAACTCATAGCGGTGATACCAAGTTCACAAGGATATATTTGTCAATCAGAAAGGCTGGCTTTGGTTTACATTACAAGAGATGCCTTTAACTACTAAGTAAGAACTACTAGTAAGAACTCACTAGCCCCAAAAGAAAGATTTGGTTTTTTCACTGTCCTCATACCATAGTAAACATAAATGCACATGTAGACACGCATGTTCACATACCACATGAGCAAGAGCATGAAATGTATAAGTAGCAAATACAGAAAGCCAAACCCAGCAGTATGGTCTAAATCCATGGTAAGTTAAGATGGCAGCAATGTAGCTCACAGCTGAAGGCAGGCAAGGCTGAAGTGACTATGAAAGACTAATGCTAAAACTCCCTTCTTTCTTTAGATTCCCTAAGTATAGAACAGGAGGCCACCACTGGGGCTCATGTCTCACTTGGCAGGGGTCCTCAGTAACCTGCGGGGGAGAGGACAGGCAAGAGGGAAGGAAGGAAAGCCAGAGGCAGACTCTTGCTAAAGCTGGGAGCAGGAGGGAGTGACCTCACACATTCAGGACGTTTCACTTAGCTGCTCACCTGTGGCACTGGAGACTCTCTCCTAACATTCACTTAGCAGCTGTCAGCTCTCATCAGCTGCCGACTCTCTCAGTGTATTCAGGTCTCTCATGTCTGTAGTCTGCATGGCACAGATGGACAGATTTCCAGGACTCTTGGAAGACCCTAAGGCAGAAGGCTGTACACTTCACCTTGAGTCCATCAGGTAGAGCACCTACAGTTAGTCCTAAGGTCAGTGAGGGGGTGCGGCATACACAAGCACCAGAGATGCCCACGAGATCATTTACATCAACGCCTTTGGAAGCACTAGACTGATTTTTAACCAAACACAGACTGACTTATGCGTTAGTGACACCTTGGTCACCATAACACTTTGGCCTGACCTCAGAAGTTTATACTCTAATGGAAGTGTAGTTTGACAACTTTTCAAACTCAGTGTTTACCATGCACACAGACCTCCCACTTCAAAAGCACCCAACCTTGAGTCCATTCTTGAGCACATATCTTATGAGTTTCCCCAGAACTGGCTGTGTCCTGAAAACTTCCAAACATTTTCCTCCTAAACTTTAGTTGGCAGAATTTCATTACTTTAGCCTCATTTCAACTACTGGGAAGAATCCTGCGCTTTCCCTCTGGGCCCCAAAACATTAGTCAAAAGGAAATGAGCACATGGAAGAGAGGGGAAACCCACAAAAGCAATATCATTAGGATTGTCTGTTCCAGTAGCAGACCTCCCACACTGCCGTTCCTTCTTTGTGCATATTTATTCAGAGCCCTTTAATTTCACCACAAGTACCAAGGTTTGCTTTCTGGGGAGAGGAAAAGAAGAAGAAGAAGAAATACGACAGAATATACATTATTAAAGTCTAAGGTTTTCAGCAAAGTTTGTAACTACATGTCAGCAAGATCCAGGAGTTTCTCTGGTGAAAATAGTAACATTTTAATAAGGGAAAGTAACATTTTAATAAGGGAACAATGGAAGGCTCTAAACAGGACACGAACATTAATTACTATGATATATGAGTCAATATGAGACAAAAATCACTTTAACGTCTATTTCGAAAGGGAAACAACAAGGACACATTGTGGGAAGGCTCTTGGTGACCATTGACATATACACATGTGTGATACACAGTGGTCTTCAAAACTCTTATGAAAATCAATACATCCACTCTTGAAAACTGCTGATCATAATTATATTTATGTAAACCAATTCATTTCTATACCAGTTAGTAGGCTGAATCTATAACAGAGATATGTTCTAAGAAAATAAATTCATAGAATAGCTTCCTTTACCACAACTTGGGATACTACCTTGTGTATAGGCCATTGGTCACTACAGAAGAAACCAGGAAGACCGGCTGGATCTCTGAAGCCAACCCCAACACTACAAACACATACACATCTCACTATGTCATGTCAGGAGCACTCCAGGCTAGGACCCTCACAGCTGTAAATGCTGGATCAAGTGGAAACTATCTATGTGTGATCTTTGAATATCTGTCATTAGATTTGAAAACTTCCAACCACAATTATAAGACAAAAGGAAGAAAGACCACATCTACCTCTGAAGAGACTTGGAAGTCTTTAGTCAGTAAGGATTACACACATAATCATTGGATAGCTCTTGATTTACAAAATAAAAGGCATCCTTTTCCCATCTAGCCTCGACTGGAATATATCCCCTGTGAATTCTCTAGTTGCCTAACTTCTCAGGGCATAAGACTTATTTATGAAATAGCTCGAAATCTGCACATATATGACCATCTCAGTGAGACAGTTCATCTCTGGGTTGCAGTGTAGAGATTTAAATAAGTTTAGACTATGCAACACTACAAAGGTAATAAGACAAGAAAAGGAAAGACAGAATGAGAGCCAGAAAGGAAGAGATTGTAATCACTTGAAACGGCTCGATAGCAACTAGAAGATCCAAGAGAATTTTAGAATTCACCAGCAGCTTTAACAAACACTCAAAAACCAGTAACGTCTTCTGTACAACAAAGATGGCCCATAATAAATACGACAGAAAAATATTCTTGTCTGCTTGACATATAAGATTCTTGTCTACAATAGAAACAAAATTCTGAAATTAACCAAAAATAAATAGTTCTTAGACTTGAAGTTCATAAGATTTGACCAAATGGTTAAAATAAAAGAATTCTACTGCAAGGTATTTTGTTTTAGGGAAAAATAACCTCATATGTAACAACACATGCATTATAGCAGCCATTAACATATTTTTCCATCAAATTTTTTATTAGATATTTTCTTTATTTACATTTCATATGTTCTCCCCTTTCCTGGTTTTCCCTTTGAAAAGCCCCCTATTCCCTCCCCTCTCCCCCTGCTCACCAACCCACCCTCTCCCGCTTCTTGGGCCTGGCATTCCCCTATACTAGGGCATAGAACCTTCACAGGACCAAGGGCCTCTCCTCCCATTGATGACCGACTTGGCCATCCTCTGCTACATATGCTGCTGGAGCCATTAGTCCCACCATATGTACTCTTTGGTTGGTGTTTTAGTCCCTGGGAGCGCTGGAGGTACTTTTAGTTCATATTGTTCTTCCTGCTATGGGGCTGCAAACCCCTTCAGCTCCTTGGGTCCTCTCTCTAGCTCCTTCATTGGGTACCCTGTACTCAGTCCAATGGATGGCTATGAGCATACACCTCTGTATTTGTCAGGAACAGGCAAAGCCTCTCAGGAGAAAGCTATATCAGACTCCTGTCAGCAAGCACTTGTTGGCAACCACAATAGTGTCTGGGTTTGGTGATTGTGTAAGGGATGGATCCCCAGATGGAGTCGTCTCTGGATTGCCTTTCCTTAAGTCTCTGCTCCACACTTTGTTTCTGTAACTCCTTCAGTGGGTATTTTGTTCCCGTTTCTAAGAAGGATCGAAGTATCCACACTTTGGTCTTCCTACTTCTTGAGTTTCATGTGGTTTGTGGATTATATCTTGGGTATTCTGAGCTTCTGGGCTAATATCCACTTACCAGTAAGTGCATACCATGTGTGTTCTTTTGTGATTGTGTTACCTCACCCAGGATGATATCCTCCAGATCCATCCATTTCCCTAAGAATTTCATAAATTCATTGTTTTTAGTAGCTGAGTAGTAGTATCCCATTGTGTAAATGTGCCACATTTTCTGTATCCATTCCTCTGTTGAGGGATATCTGGATTCTTTCCAGCTTCTGGCTATTATAAATAAGAAGCAGCCATTAACACTAACACTGAAAAATTAAAACTCTGACCTTCTAAGGTGGGACCAGCCAGGAGGCACAGGCCTCAGAAGTGGCAGGGCAGCCAGCACAGGATCTTTTGTACATCCCTCTTCACCTAGGAGAAGGTACTGCAGATCCACAGCCCTCTCTGCCCCTTCCCCGCAAGTGCAAAGCCTGTCTCCAGGGTTTGTTCTGACCTAAGACTCAGGAGGGACGACTGATCCACAGCCCATTGTACACCAGTCTTACCAGAGGAGAGCTGATCTCCCACAAATTCTGACACAGGCTTACATACCCATAGGAGGAACAAGCTCCAGCCAGACACAGCAAGAACATCTAACACCAGAGATCAATAGATGGCGAAAGGCAAAAGCAAGAATCTTACCAACAGAAACCAAGACTACTTGGCTTCATCAGAATCTAGTATTCCCACCACAGTAAGTCCTGGATATCCCAAAACACCAGAAAAACAAGATTTGGATCTAAAATCGTATCTCACAATGGTGATAGAGGAATTTAAGAAGAGCATGAATAACTCCCTTAAAGAAATACAGGAGAACACAGGTAAAGAGGTTCAACCCCTTAAAGAGGAAACACAATAATCCCTTAAAGAATTACAGGAGAACACAAGTAAACAAGTAAAAGCCCTTAAAGAGGAAACACAAAAATCCCTTAAAGAATTACAGGAAAGCACAGCCAAACAAGTGAAGGAACTGAACAAAACCATCCAGGACCTAAAAAATGAAAGTAGAAACAGTAAAGAAATCACAAAGAGAGACAACTCTGGAGATAGAAATCCTAGGAAAGAAGGCAAGAAACATAGATACAAGTATCACCAACCATCAGAATACAAGAGATAGAAGAGAGAATCTCAGGTGCAGAAGATAACAGAGAAAACATTGACATAACAGTCAAAGAAAATGCAAACTCCAAAAAGTTGTTTACCCAAAACATCCAGGAAATCCAGGACACAATGAGAAGACCAAACCTAAGGATAATAGGTATAGAAGAATGTGAAGACCTCCAACTTAAAGGGCCAGTAAATATCTTCAACAAAATTATAGAATAAAACTTCCTGAACCTAAAGAAAAAGATGCCCATGAACATACAAGAAGCCTATAGAACTCCAAATAGACTGGACCAGAAAAGAAATTCCTCCTGCCACATAATAGTCAAAACACCAAATGCACAAAACAAAGAAAGAATATTAAAAGCTGTGAGGGAAAAAGGTCAAGTAACATATAAAGGCAGGCCTATCAGAATTACACCAAAATTCTCACCAGAGACTATGAAAGCCAGAAGATCCTGGGTTGATGTCATACAGACCCTAAGAGAACACAAATGCCAGCCCAGGCTACTATGCCCAGCAAAACTCTCAATTACCATAGATGGAGAAACCAAAGTATTCCATGACAAAACCAAATTTACACAATATATTTCCACAAATCCAGCCCTTGAAAGGGTAATAAATGGAAAACTTCAACACAAGGAGGGAAACTATATCCTGGAAAAAGCAAAAAAGTAATTTTCCAACAAAACTAAAAGGAGATAGCCACATGAACAGAATTCCAACTCTAACAACAAAAAGAACAGGAAGCAACAATTATGATTCCTTAATATCTATTAATATCAATGGACTCAATTCCCCAATAAAAAGACATAGACTATCAGATTTGGTACGTAAATAGGACCCAACATTTTGTTGCATAAAGGAAGCCCACCTCAGTGTCAAAGACAGACACTACCTCAGAATAAAAGGCTGGAAAATAACGTTCTAAGCCAATGGTCCCAAGAAACAAGTTGGAGTAGCCATTCTAATATTAAATAAAATTGACTTTCAATCTAAAGTGATCAAAAAGGATAAGGAGGGACACTTCATACTCATCAAAGGTAAGATCTACCAAAATGAATTCTCAATTCATTCCTTTAGCTCCAAATGCAAGGGCATCTACATTCATACAGTAAACTTTACTAAAGCTCAACCCAAACATTGCACCACACCACTCTCTGTAATGGACAGATCATGGAAACAGAAACTAAACAAACATACAGTGAAACTAACAGAAGTTATGAAACAGATGGTTTTAACAGATATCTATAGAACTTTTTTGTCATAAAACAAAAGGATATACCTTCTTCTCAGCACTTCATGGTACCTTCTCCAAAATTGACCATATAATTGGTCACAGATCAGGCCTCAACAGATACAAGAAAATTGAAATAATGCCTTGCATCCTATCAGATCACCATGGAGTAAAGCTGTTCCTTAATAACAGCATAAACAATAGAATGCCTGCCACACACACTTGCGTAATGGCGGTATTTGAGGTGAAAACTTCAAGGAAAGTCAGTCTCCTGCCTCCGCATTGATGCCTGACACCCCAAACTCAGAGGTGGCCCAGATATGTCCTCGTACTAGTGTGCTAGGAACTCACCAAGATATCATTTTCTTACAGCTAGCAAGAGAAAATTCGGACATTGCTTTCTGACCTTCACCAATGTTTCCAACTATCCTAGTTTAATGTTTTAAGTACTAGAGAGTAATTGAAAGGTTTCTCTCACTCTAAGACATTAGCTGAAAGTGTTAGGTCAAGATTCTCCTCTGCCTGCCTCCAGCAGGAACCAGAGAATTAGCATAAGAATACCTCAACAGAGCGGGCTCCACCCCTCTTCCTCCTGCTTCACACCTAGCTACCAGACCCTGCTGACCTGGGTGTGTGGGGGTCCTTTTGTTTATGTTACTTCAGTCTAGCTCTAGGACTGGGGGAAGAAAGACTTGGACTCACATGCAAGACTAGCACTAGAACTCAGATGGGCTAGGACTCAGATTCATGTATCTCTCGCAGTCCCCCGGGCCAAAGTGCTCTGGGCCCGGGGGAAGCAGCACCAGTTCAGAGGAGATAGCTGCTGCTTTAGACCCAGTATGTTTCAGATAGCCTCAGAGGTACCTCAACTGTTGAGCTGCAAGATTTTTCATTTCTCTTTTGCAATGATTGTTTGTCAAAGCCGAATCTCGTGCCCACCTGGCCAGAACCCAACGTCCCGCAGAACAAGGCCCCCCCCCACCCCGCAAGAAACCCCGGTCCGTGGCAAATGCCCACACACATGTGGAAGCTCAACAACACTCTACCCAATGAAAACCTGGTCAAGGCAGAAATAAAAAAGGAAACTAAAGACTTTCTAGAGTTTAATGAAAATGAAGACACAACATACCCAAACATAAGGGACACAATGAAAGCAGTCCTACCAGGAAAACTCATAGCTTTAAGTGCCTCCAAAGAGAAACTGGAGAGCACATATACCAGCAATTTGACAGCACACCTGAAAGCACTAGAACAAAAAGAAACCAATTCACCCAAGAGGAGTCAAAGGCAGGAAATAATCAAACTCAGGGCTGAAACCAAATAGAAATAAAAAGAACTATACAAAGAATCAACCAAACAAGGAGCTGGTTCTTTGAGAAAATCACAAAATAGATAAACCCTTAGCCAGACTAACTAGAGGGCACAGAGACATTATCCTAATTAACAAGATCAGAAATGAAAAGGGAGACATAACAACAGACACTGAGGAAATCCAGAAAATCATGAGAGCCTACTACAAAAGCCTATACTCAACAAAACTGGAAAACCTGGATGAAATGAACTATTTTCTAGACAGATACCAGGTACCAAAGTTAAATCAAGATCAGATCAATGATCTAAACAGTCCCATATCTACTAATGAAATAGAAACAGCCATTAATAGTCTCCCAACCAAAAAAAGCCCAGGACCAGATGGGTTTAGTGCAGAGTTTTATCAGACCTTCAAAGAAGACCTAATGCCAATAATCATCAAAAATATTCCACATAATAGAACAGAAGGTGCTCTACCCAATTCCTTCTAAGAAGCTACAATTACTCTGATACCTAAACCACACAAAGTAAACTTCAGACCAATTTCCCTTATGAATATCAATGCAAAAATACTCAATAAGATTCTTGAGAATCTTTTGATGTGAATCCAAGTACATATCAAAGCAATCATCCATCATGATCAAGTAGACTGCATCCCAGGGATGCAGGGATGGTTCAATATTCAGAAATCCATCAACGTAATTCACTATATAAACAAACTCAATGAAAAAAAAACATATGATCATCTCATTAGATGCTCAGAAAGCATTTGACAAAATCCAACATCCCTTCATGATAAAAGTCTTGGAAAGATCAGGAATTCAAGGCCCATACTTAAACATAGTAAAAGCAATATACAGCAAACCAGTAGCCAACATCAAACTAAATGGAGAGAAACTTGAAGCAATCCTACTAAAATCAGGGACCAAACAAGGCTGCCCACTCTCTCCTTACCTATCCAGTATTGTACTTGAAGTCCTAGCCATAGCAATTAGACAACAGAAGGAGATTAAAGGGATACAAATTGGAAAGGAAGAAGTCAAACTATTACTATTTGCTGATGATATGATAGTATAATTAAGTGACCCCAAAAATTCCACCATAGAGCTCCTAAACCTGATGAACAACTTCAGCAAAGTAGGTGGATATAAAATTAACTCAAGCGAATCAGTAGTCTTCCTCTACACAAAGGATAAACAGGCTGAGAAAGAAATTAGGGAAACAACACCCTTCACAATAGTTACAAATAATATAAAATACCTTGGTGTGACTCTAATAAGCAAGTAAAAGATCTCTTTGACAAGAACTTCAAGTCTCTGAAGAAGGAATTGAAGAAGATCTCAGAAGATGGAAAGATCTCCCATGCTCGTGGATTCACAGGATTAATATAATAAAAATGGCCATCTTGCCAAAAGCAACCTACAGATTCAATGCAATCTCCATCAAAATTTCAACTCAATTCTTCACAGACTTAGAAAGAGCAATTTGCAAATTCATCTGGAACAACAAAAGACCCAGGATAGCCAAAACTATTCTCAACAATAAAGGAACTTCTGGTGGAATCACCATCCCAGATCTTAAGCTGTAGTATAAACCAATTGTGATAAAAACTGCATAGCATTGGTACAGTGACAAGCAAGTATATCAATGGAATAGAATTGAAGACCCAGAAATGAACCCACAAACCTATGGCCACTTGATCTTTGACAAAGGAGCTAAAACCATCCAATGGAAAAAAGACAGCATTTTCAACAAGTGGTGCTGGCTCAACTGGCGATTAGCATGTAGAAGAATGCAAATTGATCCATTCCTATCTCCTTGTACAAAGCTCAAGTCCAAGTGGATCAAGGACCTCCACATAAAAGGACCTCCAGATACACTGAAACTAATAGAAAAGAAAGTGAGGAAGAGCCTGGAGCACATAGGAATAGGGGAAAATTTCCTGAACAGAACACCAATAGCTTATGCTCTAAGATCAAGAATTGACAATGGACCTCATAAAATGTAAAGCTTCTGTAAGACAAAAGACACTGTCAACAGGACAAAACAGCAACCAACAAATTGGGAAAAGATCTTTACCAATCCTATATCTGATAGAGGGCTAATATCCAATATATACAAAGAACTCTAGAAGTTAGTCTCCAGAGAAACAAATAACCCTATTAAAAATGGGGTACAGAGGTAAACAAAGAATTCTCAACTGAGGAATATTGAATGGCTGCGAAGCACCTAAAGAAATATTCAACATCCTTAGTCATCAGGGAAATACAAATCAAAACAACCCTGAGATTCCACCTCACACCAGTCAGAATGGCTAGGATAAAAAACTAAGGCGACAGCACATGTTGGTGAGGTTGTGGAGAAAGAGGAACACTCCTTCATTGCTGGTGGGATTGCAAGCTGGTACAACCACTCTGGAAATCAGATTGGCGGTTCCTCTGGAAATTGGACATAGTACTACCAGAGGACCCAGCTGTACCACTCCTGGGCATATACCCAGAAGATGCCCCAACATGTAATAAGGACACATGCTCCACTATGTTCATAGCAGCCTTATTTATAATAGCCAGAAACTGGAAACAACCCAGATGTTCCTCAAAATAGGAATGGATTCAGAAAATGTGGTAAATCTACACAATGGAGTACTACTCAGCTATTAAAAACAATGAAGTTATGAAATTCTTAGGGAAATGAATGGATCTGGAGAATATCATCCTGAGTGAGGTAACCCAATCACAAAAGAACACACATGGTATGCATTCCCTGATAAGTGGATATTAGCCCAGAAGATCAGAACATACAAAGTACAAACCATAAACCATAAGAAGCTCAAGAAAAAGGAAGAACAAAGTGTGGATACTTCATTCCTAAAGGGGAACAAAATACCCAAGGAAGGAGTAGTAGAGACTAACTATGGAGCAGAGACTAAAGGAAGGACAATTCAGAGACTGCTCCACCTGGGAATCCTTTCCATATTCAATCATCAAATCTAGACACTATTGTGGATGCCAGTAAGTGCTGGATGACAGGAGCCTGATATAGCTGTCTCCTGAGAGGCTCTGACAATTCCTGACTAATACAGAAGTAGAGGCTCACAGCCATCCATCGGACTGAGTACAGGGTCCCCAATGAAGGAGCTAGAGAAAGGACCCAAGGAGCTGAAGGGCTTGCAGCCCCTTAGGACGAACAACAATATGAACTAACTCAGAGTTCCCAGGCACTAAAACACCAACCAAAGAGTACACATGGTGGGACTAATGGCTCCAGCTGCATATGTATAGCAGAAGATGGCCAAGTTGGTCATCAGTGGGAGCAGAAGCCCTTGGCCCTGTGAAGGTTCTATACCCCAGTGTGGGGGAATGCCAGGGCCATTAAGCAGGAGAGGGTGGGGTGGTAAGCAGGGGGAGGGCGGAGGGAACAGGGGTTTGTTTTAGTTTTTGTTTTTTTATTTTATTTTATTTTATTTTTTGGAGGGGAACCTGGGAAAGGAGATATTGTAAATAAAGAAAACATCTAATAAAAAAAAAGAAAAATTAAAAATCTAAGTCTGCATTAGTACAGGATTAATTAAGTAAACTATGGAACAATGTTACTGAGAAGTTCCATTATGTAACAGGTAAAAAGATGGAGTGTTACCATGGAAAGATGTGTGAGATATAATGCCAAGGAAGCAAAGCAAGCTGCAAGAGAACAGATTCAGAAGCACCTCATTTATTCCATAACCGTTCCAGCACAAGGCTCGATTTTTCATTGCACATCTTTCTGCGTGTCTGCATTCAAATGAGTATGAGCGTATGGAAAGATACTCACTAAATAGAAAGCATCGGGGATCTTCCAAGAAACATGTATTCTCATCTGTTTGCTTCTCTATTATAGATATAGATAGATAGATAGATAGATAGATAGATAGATAGATAGATAGATAGATAGATAGATAGGTAGGTAGGTAGGTAGGTAGGTAGGTAGGTAGGTAGGTAGGTAGGTAGGTAGATAGATAGATAGATAGATAGATAGATAAATAGATAGATAGATAGACAGACAGACAGACAGATCAACTGACCAGCCGATCAATCATACAATGAATTATTTGACTGAAGTTGCACACCCATGATGGTAAGAGTTGAAAGGAAATCATAGTGTACAGCTGTGGATGTGTAGAAGTTGTCCTTTACCGTCCCTCCATATCCTTTTTGACCTTGGTCAGTGTCCCCACCTGAGGTGTCAGGGAAGAAATGAAGACAGCTCCTTAGAGCAGGTGCCCCGCCCCCCAGCAGAAGCTTTCCCTAGACTCTGAATTGATTTTGTTAAATTCCTGCCTCTAGGGGCTCATCAGCAGTCCCCGGTTTTTTTTTGCAAAATTCTGTCAAGAGTAATTATCAACCAGAAAAGTCACCCTGAGCTCTGCTATGTGTAAAATGTGGGGTTGGGACCTTTGTGGTTCAGGTATGATACTCAGTGCTGTTACAATCCTCAGACGGAGAACACAGAACCTAAGGAAGTTTATGTTGGCCCAAAGCCAAGATCAGGACACAGGCGAGATGGCAGGGAGAGGAGGCTCAGGCACTGTCACCTGCTCTCTGATGCCACTCCAGAACTTTCTCCAGAACTGACTCCACCTGAGCTCCCGTGCTTGTTAGAAAGGCTTCTTAGTCCAGCTTTCCCCCTTGAAAAAGAAGCTGAAATATTTTTCTAAAGCCAGGTACAATGTTGTGTACTTAATTTGGATTATTTCACCTGTCATTTACATTCAACTTCTTTTTTGGGGGGTGCAGGGGGACTCTCAGTTTCCCTCGTGCCGATATTGAGAATGATTTTCAATTTCTCACCCTCCTACTTCCACGTCCTGAGTGTGGAGGTAGCCGTACACTGTTTCCATGGTCCAGGGGATCAAACCCAAGGCCTCATTCAACAAGCCCTCAACCTACTGAGCTACACCCCCAGCTCCAATGTGTGCAGTAACTGCATTTCCATCATCAATAAAGCACTGGAGGCAAACAAAGTTCAGCTGCCTCCCCAAGGCCACCGAGCCTCACAATTTTAGTCAATCTGGGACAACTACTTGCTTATACAAACAAGACAAAAGACAGAGTTCTGAGTTTATAGGAGAGTGGAGAATGGAGTGGCCCAAGAGAGGTCTGCAGTGTCAAAGAACAACAAATCCCAGGGAAAGAAAAGAAATTGCAGCTGTTCCTGAAAAGAGCAGATAAACCAACAACTTGTCTCCTCAGTTATTAAAATGGCCAGGCTGCCATAGCAACAAGTACAGTGAGTGCTTGCGCTCCCTCCCTAGACAGAATATTGTATGGCTCTATTACAGGGCACACTCAGATCATCTCATAAACAGTGATAGGGGCTCTGCTGTCTCCCTCGGAAGGAATGTTTCTATTTTCCTCCATTATAAGTATACAGTTCTCATTTATTCCTCCCTGGTTTGGGAGAGGGGTGGCAAAGAGATGGGGGTAGGGAGTAGGGGGCTCAAGTTGGTAGATTCTGGGGAGCTAAAAGGCCAGTTCTGCTAAGCTCAGAATCACACTGGCTGCTTTCTGCGCTGGTTTATTTTCCTCCCCTCCCCCTCTTCTGCTGCCACAATCACCATTCAGAGCTCACTCCCTGGTTAAAAAAAATAAAACTGCTCCAGGGTTGATTGTGAGCAAAGTCTTGTGGGCTACCTGTGGGCAGGGGCAGGGGCGAAGGGCACGCGTAGAGTCCACACCCATCTAGGGGCATCATCCTCAAGGGCGGTTAGAAAACAAAACGTGGCTTTGTTCTAAATGATTGCCTTTCTGGACCTCAGCATTTCAAATGAGGCTTGAGGAATGGGAAGTAAGTGGGGACTTGTATCTGGGTAAACCAGAAAGAGATACAAAGGAAGGTCATGAATAGTCCAAACAGTCCAGGAAAGTGCCCAGCCTCCTGCAAGCCAGAGAGCAGTAACCCAGCTGAGCTCTCCAATGGGGACAGGCTACCAACATGTGAGATGCAGGGTTTTCAGGGAAGCTTTGGGGTGGGGGGGGAGGAGACTGACTTTTGATGGGGACCAAACTCATGTGAAAGTGACTAAACTGATCATCAGCATCCAGGGCTACCTCTGCCAATCAGTACTCACTTCTATGCAGAGAGGAAAAACAAAAAACAAAACAAAAACAAAAAAATATCAACAACAGAAACCCAACTAGGAAATGACCTTGTGAAAAACATGCTGAAGCTAACCTGGGCAAGTCTGCGGTTGAATAGAATCAGTGGAGATGAGAAGTAGACAAACATACACATTCCTGACACCATCTTTTGAGCACCTAGGCCCAGTCATGTGTGACCTGTACGCTGCAGGCTTCTAATTATGACAGCCAATAAATCCTGGACTTGTCTTTAAGCCACGTTTTAATGCATCAGTGCACCTGCAGATGAATTAGTCAAGCCATCCCTTGTCCTTCAGTCCACAGTACAGGTCAGCCTGTACCAAGCATCCTTAGGGAAGCCTCAACAAGCCAATGGGAGGATGCAGAGGGGGAAACACTGTAAGTGGCCCATGACTCTCGGAAGCAGAGCTTGGATGTCAGAATCTTTAGGAGCAGTCGTGGCTGAAGTGACTGAGTTAAGAAAATAACAGAGGTGTCTGCCATCAGATCCACAATCCCCACTATGAAACAACAAGCAGGAATGACTCACAAAGTTTTTGTTCTACGATGTCACCAGGAAAGTTAAGCAGCATCGTCTTTGAGATTTCTAAGCTGAACCAATTTTCTGAAGAAGACATTGGAAGATGGGGGCAGTGTTAACTATGTTAGAGCAAGGCAAGGAAGAAACATACACTTTGGCCTGTAATGTCTGGGGTGGGTTCCTGAGGCTGTGTGGCTTGCAGCCTGTAAAGGGCTTTCAACAAAGTAGATGTATCCTAAGGAATAAACCCAAGCCTAGGTCAGTTTCATCTTAATGACTCCGATGCTGCTCCTCCCACCGAAGTCAGAGAAAGAGGGGAAAGGTTGATTCTCTGCTTTCATATTTTGCCAAGTGGATTATAAAAATAGACAAGACTTTTCTGCTAAGGTGAAATGTTACTTGGTACCATATGGAACACAGAATGAGATTTTACAAAAGCCAGGAGTCCTTTGTCTTTTGTCGCATGTTAATAAGGTAGAGGAAAATACGAATTTGCTTCATAATAAGTGCCCTCGCTAGGAATCCCAAATCCCAATTGCCAACCAAAAAAAAAAAAAAAAAAAAAAAAAAAAAAAAAAAAAAAAAACAAAAAAAACAAAAAACAAAAAACCTCAAAACCTCAAGGTGGTTTCCAGAATTTGAAAATGTTGCCCATGAGAAGTATAGAGACTCAGGAACATCCTAAGAAGCATTCCAAAATTCCACACGAGTACGTAATTGAGCAAAGCAGTGCCAGCAACTCAGATGTGACAGATCAAACCATCCTAATACCACATCAATTTCCATGGCATCTCTCTGAAAGTGAAAATGTAAGAAAGAATGCACACAATTACCCTGTTTCCCTTGTTGAGTTTTACTTAAACAATAGCAAAGCAAGGATAAGAAGTGAAACGAGGTACATTGAACAGTAGTCAACCACTGTCCCCATGATGATCCCCAAAGCAAGCGTCTTAAGAAGTGTTTTAAATATTGACAAACTCAGAGTCTAAGGAAATGATTCGGAAGGTAGGGTGGTATGTATGTAGCATGGGGACCTGAGGTTAAGTGCCCAGAGGCCATTTAAGCCATACATATACATCACTGCTACACTGAGACAAGAAGCAGAGACAAAAACACCCCCAAAGTTGGGATTGGTTAGAGGTAACTAGCCAAATGTGCAGAGTGGTAAAGAGCAAGCTTTGGGATGGGTTAGAGGTAACTAGCCAGATAGCATAGTGGTAAATAGCAAGAGATTCTTCATCCAACAAGGGGAACTGTGAGGACCAACACTCTAATTGTCTCTGACTTTTACAGGTGCAACATGGTATCATGAGACAAGAGACACCCCCCCCCCCCCATACACATGAACACACAGGCAGACAGGCAGGCAGACAGACAGGCATGCACACAGACACACACACAAACAAAACTAATGATACATTTATTCTTATACCAACAATAACAAAATAAAGATAGAAAAGAAGCCAGTTAACAATGTAAGGTAATATCAATTACTCCTTTACCAACCACTGGGCACTTGAATCTAACATTACTCTCTCTGGTTCTCAGTTGACCCAACTGTAAAATAATATTAAAAATACTGAGATGACATATTCATGAGTTTGCCCAGTAACACATATGTGGTACCTAGAATGAAGTCTGAATATTTATTTAAGTATTCAACAGAGCTAAGCCCCGTTGTTGAGGGCTGTTGTCTGTATGGCTCCTTAGCACGTGCAGTAAGAGTTAAACACATTCATTTAGCCATAAGGAGGAAACTATTCAACTATCAAAGAAGCCGCCCACCCCAGGGCTATTCAAAGCCATAAACCCAGTTGCTCCCTAGGACTAAAGATGGTGGTCCAGAGCAGCGGCTGAAGAGAACATAAGTAAAGACCACACTTTGTGGTTCTCTGATGCACACAACTTCCCTTGCCATGACCCTGCTCCCATTATCAACAAGGAAGGTAGGCTCTGTTCTTATTTCCTTGGTCCATGGCATTTCAAGTCTGTCCAGGATGATATGACCAGAGAATTTTCAGCATCTGTAAAATGTCTGAGGGCTGGAAAAAAGAACACTTTAAAATATAAAAGAAAGCTGCAAAATTGGTTTTAACTACTATTTAATTAAATGTCTACAAACTCTTAACATCATGCCAATTCTTTGACAGGTAGAATTAATTTCATAAAAATGTATCCTATTTAGAACATTTTGGGCATACTTTTCTCCAATGTATGTTTTGGACTGTGTGCACAGACTGAAGAGTTCTTGAAAGGATTGCACAGAAATTGAAATCACCAAGAAATTGTCTTACAGTTAGTCAAACTGTTTTAAAAGCAAAGACAATAAAATTTCTTTTTGAAAAATCCACAAGAGAATGAGATATTTAAGCACATTTGTGAATTTTGTTTTAGATCCTTGCTATGCTGCCTCCAGGCTTCAGGCCTGCCAGCTTCTAGGGTGATGCGGTTGGGGCTGGGGATAGATAGCTCAGTTGGCAAAGCACTTGCAAGAGGACTTGAGTTTTATTCCTAGGACCCAAGTTAAAATTCCAGGTGTATGTCCAACACGGTGGTGTATGCCTTTTGATCTCAGTACTTGAAGGGAAAGGAAGGAAGATCTCTGTGAGTCCAAAACCAGATTGTTCTACAGAGAAAGCACCATGTTAGCCAAAGCTACGTAGCAAGACCTTGTCTCAAAAGAAAACAAAACAGAAAAACAGGTGTAATGGCACACATCTGTAACCCCAGTACTGGGGAAGTAGAGACAAGTGCGTCCCCAAAACCCCTCTTTCCAATCAGCCTAAACTAATAAACAGCACAACCCCCCCACTGCCCATCAATGAGAGCTGAGAGACCCCCCCACTGCCCATCAATGAGAGCTGAGAGACCCACACTGCCCATCAATGAGAGCTGAGAGACCCTTACACTGCCCATCAATGAGAGCTGAGAGACCCCCACACTGCCCATCAATGAGAGCTGAGAGACCCCCACACTGCCCATCAATGAGAGCTGAGAGACCCCCCACACTGCCCATCAATGAGAGCTGAGAGACCTCGCCTCAAAATCAAAACACAATGTAGATGTCACCACAACACAGTATTGTCTTCTAGCCTCCATGTGTGTGCAAGTTTCATGTGTACCTGTACATGAACACAAACCACACACACCACAAAGAGGGGGTACATACTCACACATACATATCATAAAGAGGGGCACAGGACACAAGACAGACAGACAGACAGACAGACAGACAGACACACAGAACCTGGCTGTTTTCCTGCTTCAGCCTCCCAGGGCTGAGACTTAAAGAACTGTATCATCACCTTGAGCAGAAAATGTGATGTTTAATGTAAGGTGAGATGCTTCTTAAAAGGCCCATACAACACAGAGGGAACTTTAATAAGAGTTACCTAGGAACTGGGCAAGTAATCAGACCACGGACCACATTTGTGAAACAAGATGTGCTGAAAAGATCAAGGAGAATTCTAAAAACAGTGGACAGAGAGCTAAAGACATAAAACAGAAAAAAATAAGGCCACAAGCTTAACTTCCTCTCCAGAAAGCCCATGTCATCAGCTGAATCATTTCTGGGTTTTGTGCTGTGTCATTTGCTTTCAGGTGTCTCTCCTGTCTGCCCCAGAGGACAATAAATCCCTGGGAAGGTAGGATCTGTCATCACTGCCTCAAGTCTCACCTTTGGCCATGTAGTCCTCAGCTAATATTTACTTTCCTTAAGTTATTTTATTTACTTACATTTCAAATGTTGTCGCCCTCCCTGGTCTTCCCTCCACAAACCCCCCCATCCCATCTGTCCTCCCTTTTGTCTCTAAGAGAGTGCTCCCCCACTCATCCACTCACTCCTACTTCACCCCTCTAGCATTCACCTGTGCTGGGGCATCAAGCCTCCACAGGACCAAGGGCCTCCCCTCCCATTGATGAGGGATAAGGCTATCCTCTATGTTAGTAGCTGGAGCCATGGACCCATCCACCATCTTTGGTTGGTGGTTTTGCCCCTGGGAGCTGGGGGGAGGGTCCAGTTAGTTGATATTGTTCTTCCTATGGGGTTGCAATCCCCTTCAGCTCCTTCAGTCCTTCTCCTAACTCTTACATTGGGGTCTCAGTGCTTAGTCCTACAGTTGGCTTTTCAAACTGAACATTAAAAGAGGCATGCACTCTCATGTACATTTTTTAAAAAGAATGGTTCTTCCAAGCTCATTCTTGGAAAGGATCTGGAACTTTGGGTGGAGAAACTGCTGAAACACTGCCTTAGCATGAGCATCCGTTGTTCCTTTGTTCCTTGCCTGGAAATAGGTTTCTCCCTGGGATATTAGCATACAACAAATAAATCCTAAAGTACCTTATTTTCTTGCCCAAATGCAGTACTTAACTCTAGTTGAGTTCTCAGCTGAAATTACTTACAGGAAGAAAATCTACCTAAGTGTCTTTGATTATTATAGAATACTTAAACCTTCATAAAACAGTGTCAATCGTGACACACACACACACACACATATGCACAAAAGACAAAACACACCTCAAAAGACATTGTATTTAAGTATGATGATGCTTTATGGTTTATTTTTGATAGGGAAAATGAGAGTTATTACTACCTATGTGAGTTCCTACCCAAGAATTCACCCAGGTATGTGGGTTTCATAGCTGTACTTTCTGTAAAGGAAGGGAAATACAACTTTATATGAGCAATTTGCTCTAGTTCATATACTCCCCCACATCTGGGAGAGGAATTGACTCTACTATACCAGCTTTGAATTGCTAAGCCTTTTGTTTCCTGTGCTCCTACGGAGAAAAGGCGTGTGTTCACAGGCTAAATTCATGTTGCCCCAGCCAGCATTACAAGTCTAATGGAATTTATTTTATATTGTCTTTCTTTGTCTCTTATCCATATAACAAGAAGTCAAGAATAGTCTTGGATGCTACTTGAGAACAGTAAAGGACCAATTGTCTTAGGTATAGCAATGATCATGCCCTCGAGCCATTGACCTCCCACAAAACCACACACCCTCAGCAAGAATGCAAATTGTCGCATGGACAGAGAACCCATGCATTGGGTCCTCTGAGGCTTTTAGAGAATCCAAGTTGAGTGAAAAAAGTCTATTTTACTGATTAAGTCATTCCTCCTGAGCCCAACCTCCTCGTCCGTCCTGAGCTTGCAGCAAGCTAGCTGGACTTTGGGGACTTTGTAATTTAGACACTCCTCCATGCTTAGTGGTCTTCAGTCTGTTCACAACCATGGCAATTTCTCCTTCCCTCCTACTTTTCTCATCTATGACAGTTTCAACCCTGTGTTTATAAAACAAGTAGCACTAGTTGTGACCTCCATCAGTGACCTTTGAATCAGTGCGACCAAACGCTGGACAGAACCAACTAAAAGCAAGAAAGCTTGATTTGGGTTCCTATTTTTAGTGATACACTCCATCATAGTGGAGAAGAGATGGGAGTGCTTGTGATGGTGGGGCCATGTGACAGAGTCTCTTCTCTTTGGAAACATGAGGCAGAGGGCTACTTTATAACCAAGTCCAGGTTCCTCCCCTAGTAACCTACTCACTCAACCGTATGTCCCAAAAGTTCTACAATCACACAAAATAGCTGTTTGATGATCTTTAGCAAGGCCACACTTCCTACACTTACCCAAGAAGTGCCACCAACTAGGAACCAATTATTCAAACATCTGAGCCTATGGACATACACACTCAAACTCTCACTGGCAGAATATTTCAAGAGTTTATTGTATCTTAAGCAGCTCTGAAATACCCAGGACAGTAACTGCATGAAGAAGATACTGAGTCACTAAGCCACCCATTCGTGGAACAAAGCTTTACAGAATGTTAACAGCACATAAAGTATTGTCAGGCTGGCAGGTCTTCAACACCGGATGAGAGTCAACACTTGGTGAGCACTTTCCCTCAAGGACTTTACATTGCAGTCTGGACACACAGACCACAAAACACAATCATGAAGACAACCAACAGAATGGTGAGACATTAAGCAGGGTGGGGGAGGCGGGAATGCCATTGAGATCGCGTGTTCAAGGAAGTTTGCACCAAAGCCATGATCTTGAACTAGGATGCCAAGGAATTAAAAATCTGTTTAATTTAGGGAGACCTAGACTCAGAGGGGTTCATAAAAGGCCGAATATCCCATGACTGCAATCCCAAACCTGCCTGATTTAGTCTAGACCCCGTTGCCTCCTAGAGGGACAGAGCAGATAACAAAGTCTGTGGTGTGTAAGAGGCTGTTGGGACACAGGCCTACCCTTGCTCTGCTGTCTGGGAAGAAGATGAAAATGAGGAAAATGCCCTCAGGGACCAGTCACCTCAGTATTTGGCAAGGACTCACACACACACACACACACACACACATATGAATGTGTGTGTCTGTGAGTGTGTGTATGTGTGTGTGTGTGTGTGTGGTATTTAATTTTTCTTCACTAATTTTCTCTCTTCTTTAGTTTTTTACCCCTAATCCCACAAAAGTTTTTCCTTAAACATAACAATAAATAAAATCCTGTACTCAATTCTGCTTTTGATATGTTTTCAGGATCTATTTTTCAAGACATGAATAAGATGTGTATATAAGTACATATCTCTTCATTAAAATTCAAATCATACCATTCCCATCCCATCTCCAAAGGAAGTAGTAATTCATTAAAATGGGAACTACCACGGGGGTGGGGGGAGGGTCCTTGTCAGCTGATTGGATGGTTAGCCCCGTAGATAGCCCGCAGCCTGATTACAAATGGCATTCGGTGGCGTCTACTCTTCCACTTGACCATGCTCTCCTGGAGTGATGCTGAGAGACAAGGTGCTCACTCGGGATGTTTCCGGGAATGGTTTTATTATTGAAGCTGAAACACCCAGCTGTCTGTAAGGTCCTTAGGAAATCAGTCTTCCAGTAGACAAAGGGCCATTTCTTAAGGAGGGAGAGAAACTGGGGCACTTCTTCCAGGAGAAAATGGGGCCTCAAGTTTAGAGTGAGCAAGGTAGATGCAGAGCTCCAGATAACAAGGACAGCTCTAGCCAGGAAAGCTGTTGAAGAAAGGAGAGCATCTGCAACACTTGATTGTCATCCCTGTCTCTCTTTAAAATCAGGACAGTTACCAAGGAAGGGAGAAGATGGACACTTGCCTGATGGCTTGAAGTGAATGCCACTTACCGTAACCCATTGTCAATAATCAGGAGGCAGAAAGGATCATGAAGCTCAGAACCCAGGGCTTGGAGTCAGGAGGAAGAGTGTGGCTCTACCACCTCACAGCTGTCATGTGGGGTTTGTATAGACTCTTGTTCCCCAAGTCCTAGAGTCTACACAACCGACACTGCTTTTTATAGCAATGTCAATAGTCATACAGGGTGCCAGACAGGAGGTAGGAAGGAAGAGAGAAGTGGTAGTCAGAGAAGAATGAAGGCAACACTAAGCATACTTGTGGTGTTCTATATTGACTTTTAACTTGATGTGCTCTAAGTTACTACAAAGACAGATCTCTGGCCACGCCCAGGAGATTGGGTTAGCTGAGACAGGAAGAAAGTTAACAGTGCATGAACAATCACTGACTGCCCTCTGCTTCTGCAGATAGCCAGTTGCCTCCCACCTCTGTCCCCCACCTTCTCTGACATGGTTGGACTACATCCCTTGGAACTGTAAGCCAAGGGAAACTCTTCCTCTTGTATGTTATATTGCTTTTGTATGGAGTAATAGAGAGAAGAGGAGACTGCAGGCATTTAGGATCCAGGTTCTGACTATACCTAAACTGAGTTCCTTATCTGAAACTTTTTATGCTATGGTTCCTTGAATTGTTTTAAATGGCTGTCCAAAGAGCCCCAGGGGTCAAATCTGGCTACAGCCTATTTATGGGAATAAAGTTTTATTGAGACCCAGCTGCAAACATATTTGTTAGTTTATGAATTGCCTGTGGCTGTTCTCACACTGTGAGGGCTGAGTTGAGTCACCATGTCAGAGACCATATGGCTGTAAAGGCTGAAAATATTCATTCTTCAGAACATGCTTGTCAACCTTAAGCTTAATGGTCCAGGGCGACCCCAGCGATTTCTTCTTTTTGCCTCAGGTAGCTGATTGACAGGGGTTGGTTTCTATCACTGGCTGCTTGGTCGTTCTGAATTTGATATCCAAAATATGGAACTTGGCCTTGAATACATCGAACTTCAGTGCATAGAGTGGCCTCAGAAGGAAAGTGCCTGGGCACATCCCTGCCCTTTCGTCTCTTATCTTTCTTTCACTCCAAAACTAGTAAAAGAGAGAAAGAAAGAAATAAAGAAATAAAGAAAGAAAGAAAGAAAGAAAGAAAGAAAGAACAAAAGAAAGAAGGAAAGAACAAAATAAAGAAGGAAAGAACAAAAGAAAGAAAGAAAGAAAGAAAGAAAGAAAGAAAGAAAGAAAGAAAGAAAGAAAGAAAGAAAGAAAGAGAAAAAAATTAACCAGAATTCCTCTTCCCCCAGGTTGGTCATAGACACCAGCCCTTCTCTCCACAGCAGCAAATCACAAAACAGAAAAAGAAGGAGGAGGAAGGGGAGGAGGAAGGGGAGGAGGAAGAGGAGGAGGAGAAGGAGAAGGATGAGGAGGAAGAGGTCATCCCACACTTCCTCTCTCTTCTTGTTTGAATACCCTCAATCCAGAGGAGTTCTGCTCTATACCTGGGGGTTAATAAGGCCACACAGAGTTCAAGAAGAGCCTGCACACACTGGCCTTGCCAGGGTTGGCACCTCAGTCTCTTACGATAACATCAAGCCCTTTAGTTCACACACATTTCCACCTGGCTGCCCCTTCTCCATTAAAACTAAGTGTAAAATCAGTTCCCCTGGGCAGCCGGTCCTCCATTTGTGAAGGCTCCAGTTGTGCACTAGACCTTGATTAAATGAATTATTCTTTTCTTTACATACCTATCATTATGTAGAGGGGTGTGAAGAGTGACTCACAGAGGGTGGAGGCAGGAGTCAGATTTTTCTATTGCTGCATCAGCAGGAGTCTTGACTAGCTGTCTTCAGCTTTGCTCAGGCTCAGTTTACCAAGACACAGTGGCATCAGTCCAGCCCTTTGCTCCTGTCTGCAGCCATCATTTCTTCTGGTCATGTCCTTTGATGCAGAAACTGTGCCATTTTACACCTTGCTTTCCAGAAGGGGGTGTATGCTGGCTCCCCTTTTGCTTCCCTTCTCCCCATATGCTTTTAACCAGGGGGAAGGTACTCCTTGCTTAATTTTGGTTTTTTGTTTTGTTTTGTTTTGTTGTTTTGTTTTGCATTTTCTGATGTTTGGTGCAAAGCAGATACTCAATAAACACACATTTTTATCCCACTAAATCTTTCCTTCAACTGACTGTGCTCAAATAAATCTCTGGGTGGGAGAAGAAGCTACTTAAAAAAGTGGAGTTTAGTGTTCTTTCAAGAAGACCATCTTCCAGGCCAAGTGTTCAGAATCCATCAAGAAACAAAGTAAATCTTCAATCCCTGAATATTTTCAGTGCTGTTTGCCTAAAGCAGCTGTTTTGAAAATGTAGCCCCTGGGCAGCACCAACAGGCTCACCCAGAACTTGCTAACTACACAGTCTTAAGTGTCACTCCAGACTCTACTCTGTAAAATAGAAACTTATGAGTGGAGCCCTTAGTCCTTTTATCAAAAGCACCCACTGATTCAAATATTTGAAACTCTAAAGTCA
>NW_022196904.1:186366108-186389376 GCF_008632895.1 Mastomys coucha
AAGATTTAGACAGGCCAAGAAAATCAAAGATATATAATGTTTACATATTGAGAGGGAACAGAGGTCTCCATAAAATGTTCAATGATATTCAAACCATACTATGTAATATGATGGTAGATGTCTAAAATCCCAGCACTTGGGAAACAAGGCAGGCAGATCTCAGTGAGTTCAAGGCCAATCTGTTCTACCTATTAAGGCCATCCAAAGCTACTGTCTTAGTCAGGGTTTCTATTCCTGCACAAACATCATGACCAAGGAACAAGTTGGGGAGGAAAGGGTTTATTCAGCTTACTTCCACATTGCTGTTTATCACAAAGGTAGTCAGGACTGGAACTCAAGCAGGTCAGGAAGCAGGAGCTGATGCAGAGGCCATGGAGGGATGTTCCTTACTGGCTTGCTTCCCCTGGCTTGCTCAGCCTGCTCTCTTATAAAACCCAAGACTTCCAGCCCAGGGATGGCACCACCCTCAAGGGGCCCTACCCCCTCGATCACTAATTGAGAAAATGTCCCACAGCTAGATCTCATGGAGGCACTTCCCCAACTGAAGATCCCTTCTCTGTGATAACTCCAGCCTGTGTCAAGTTGACACACAAAACCAGCCAGTACAGCTACATAGTAAAGTAGTTTAAGGGCCCATCTCAAACATGTATTATGTAATTTGTAGAAATAGTATAACTCTTGTTAATACATCTTTACTAAAGGAAGAATGGAGAACTTTTTCATAATATTTTGGTCAATTGAGATTCAAGGTCTACGATCTCCATCAGTATAATACCAACATAAATGTGGGTTCCTTTACTTCTCAAATTTATATACTAAAGCCAAATTTCATTGTAATATATTTGTAGGTATGGCCTTTAAAGGATAATAAGAACACAGGAGTGAACCCACGATGGGATTAGTGTCCTTATAAAAAGATAAAAAGGGGAGACTGAGAGGTGGCTAGCGGAGAAAGACACCTGCTGCCAAGCCTGATGACCTGAGTTTGAGCCCCAGGACCCCCATGGTAGAAGAGCTGACTCCTGCAAGCTGTTCGGCGAGTTCAAGGCCAATCTGTTCTACCTACTAAGGCCATCCAAAGCTACTGTCTTAGTCAGGGTTTCTATTCCTGCACAAACATCACGACCAAGGAGCAAGTTGGGGAGGAAAGGGTTTATTCAGCTTACTTCCACATTGCTGTTTTTTCACAAAGGTAGTCAGGACTGGAACTCAAGCAGGTCAGAAAGCAGGAGCTGCTTGACTGACTGCCATATGAACCGCAACATATTAATATACTTGCACACACAAAATAAAGGAAATAAGTTTTAATCTTTACAAGAAGAGACACCAGGAAGCTTGCTGCTTCATTCTTTTTAGCCACATGAGATAAAATAAGGGAAATACTCCCTGTGATCTTAGACTTCCTAGACTCCAAAACTAGCCAACATCACAGTATTGTGATGCTCACACAATTGCGTTATGTTCTTCTCATACATGGGGAGATTTTAGACAGGCCCAGGCATATGCCCTTTTTCACAAGACCCCCTGAAGGTATGCTCTAGATAGGTAAACCCAGGTGCCATAACCACCAATAGTGACATCAGTCAGAACAGGATTGACCTGGCCAAAGAGCTTACTGGAACTCCAGAAGGGTGTGGCTGTCCAATCAGTGAGAAGTCGGGGGGTGGGGCGCGGGGGGGAGGGAGCTGGCTGCGTTCCCTCAGTAAATGACAGTTCTCTCAGAAGCACTCAATGGGGAACAAACAAGAAGTTTGACCACTATGCAATTTAGATGAATCATAAGAATAAAATATTGCTTCTCTACTTGCTAATTCAAAGCCAAGCCTTCCAATCGCAGTGGAGCTCACACCCTGCAGGACTCCCTGGACAGGCTCTCCGCAGGATTCACAGAGGACTCACACCCTGGAGGACTCCCCTGGACAGGCTCTCCGCAGGATTCACAGAGGACTCACACCCTGCAGGACTCCCCTGGACAGGTTCTCCGCAGGATTCACGGAGGACTCACACCCTGGAGGACTCCCCTCCTGGAGGACTCCCCTGGACAGGATCTCCGCAGGATTCACAGCGGAGCTCACACCCTGCAGGACTCCCCTCACTCACACCCTGGAGGACTCCCCTCACTCACACCCTGGAGGACTCCCCTGGACAGGCTCTCCTCAGGATTCACAGAGCCAAGAAAATGTTTCTACAGATGCAAGAAACAGAACAACTGTTTGAACAAAGGAGCGGCTGAAGTGTGTTGCTTTTTCTCACTTTTCTGAATTTCCAATTTTTTCTTTAAGAAGTCCAAATTTTTTTTAGTGAAAAATTCTAAAGTGTTTGAAGAAAAATTATTAGATTCTAGGATCAGAATCTAATCTGATCAAAGCAATAGAGATGATAATTTTATTTCACTCTGTGAAAAAATAAAACTACAAGTCTTTCCAGAAAAACTCTTCTTAATATGAATTTCTACTCTTGGTTAAATTTGTAAGTTTTTAAAAATAATAATATATTCTTTCAAGTTTTTTAATGAGAGACACTTTTAAGGAGAATTAGCTAACAGGGAAAAGCTACCATGAAGGATTGAAAAGGAAAGTAAATAACTCATCAACTCCGCAGCAGTGCCTACTACACTTTAGAAAGGCACCAAGAAGCCTAAAGTGAGTTCACTTCCGCAGCACTTTCCACTTAGAATCGCCATGTCGGCTTCAAAACACCCTTGTTCTGTTTGCATATTTCATGTGTAACAAGGTGTCCAGGTTCAGTATCAGCACTAATCAAACAGGAGCATTCTTCACCAGGTACATAAGAACTCTTTACCAAGAAGGAGATCGTCTACCAGGTAGACGCTTTCCTAGAAAGGTAGATACACATCAAATTATACTTGAAAGGCTCCTAAAGATTCAAGCTGTGGAAAATCATTTTTTAAAAAATCTAAGCCCTTGTATAAAATAAAAAGAAGGAAGGAAGGAAGGAAGGAAGGAAGGAAGGAAGGGAGGGAGGAAGAAAGGGAGGGAGGGAGGAAGGAAGGGAGGGAGGGAGGGAGGAAGAGAGGGAGGGAGGGAGGGAGGAAGAAAGGGAGGGAGGGAGGGAGGAAGAAAGGGAGGGAGGAAGGGTCTTACTAAATTCTCTACCTGGAAAGCTTAATTTTTTAATTATTTGATTTCTTCCAAAGAGATGTGTTTGCACAATATGCACAAAAACTCCTGTCTTGAAACTCCTTGTATGAAAAGTTAGAGCTTCCCAATGAAGAACATCATTAGATTGCATAAAACAATTAGGACGGAACCAAATTAAAACATATGCCCATCCCAATGGTTTTTAGAAAGCACAGACCTGAAATAAGACTTTTTAACACTAAACTACTTAATCTGCTTTCCCTCCTTCGTGCTGCTGATGGATTTATGCTGGCCCCCTACAAGCTCCATGCCTTCCTGAGAGCTGAGAGAGACTGATTATTTTCAGACCCCCTTGTGTATTTTTAAACATTTAATCTAAAACCTGGAATAAATTTTTCTTTGTGGCCTGACATATTGTCAGGAAAATTACAAATCTTCAAAAAATGCTAATATCAATTATGACTACAACAAATTGGAATCAAATCCCAAGTCTCTTCTCCTTGGGTTGCTTTAGGACCAAAACAAACACTACTCAAGAAATTGAATTCTGATAACTCATTTTCTTTGTTATTGAGAAAGAAAAATTGGAAAAGAGAATGATACCTGGGCCAGGAATTGTTTCCCTGGTTAAACAGAAGTCTGTCACCCTTCCATAGGAGGTAGGGAGGAGGCAGGGCGGGAGCAGGGCGGGAGCAGGGCAGGGGGCAGGCTGGGGGCAGGGCGGGGGCAGGGTGGGGGTGGGCCAGGGGCGGGGCGGAGGCTGGGCAGAGGCAGGACTGAGGCAGGAGCCCTGAACATATAGGTTTCAGATTTTGCAGACTCCTGCATATTGGTGAACTCCTTACCGGGTATAGCCATGAGCTTTGAGGTTGAACAGTATCTTCATGCAGATTGGGGAATGTTCTGACTTTACTGACAAACACAACAGTCAGGTCGGTGAGAAGGCTCGCTCATGAAAGCATTTCTCTGGTGACTTCCTTAGGGTTTCTACTAATGTAATAAAAAAAATTACTGCCGGGCAGTGGTGGCGCACACCTTTAATCCCAGCACTTGGGAGGCAGAATCAGGCGGATTTCTGAGTTCGAGGACAGCCTGGTCTACAGGGTGAGTTCCAGGACAGCAAGGGCTACACAGAGAAACCCTGTCTCAAAACAAAAACAAAACAAAACAAAAAAAGCAGCTTGAGAGGAAAGACTTTATTTCATCTTACACGTTCAGCAAGAAGGGAAGAATAGAAGCAAAGACCATGGAGGATGCTACTAGCTTGCTCAACACACTTTTGTACATAACCCAGGACCACCACCAGCCTGTGGGCAGCACTTCCCACGGTGAGCTGTGCCCTCTCTCATTCATTATCAATCAAGAAAATGCCCCCACAAGCTTGCCGACAAGAGCATCTTCTCAATTGACTTTTCCTCTTCCCATATGACTCTAACTGAGTCAACTTGAAAACAAAACCAAACCTAACCAGCACACTGCCAAGCCTGGCAACCAGAGTTCAATCCCTGGGACCCACGTGGTGAAAGGAGAGAACCGATACCCACAAGTTGTCTTCTTACGTCCACATGTGTGCCACACTCGAACACTCACAATAAGGAAATAAATATTTTAACTTGAAAGTTTGGGTTCTTAAGAAAAATTAAAACCGCAAGACTATGGCTGTCACCTTGGCTGGAGGTACAGCACGTGGTTTAGGCGTTCCGTGTCTGTCTCTGTGTCTGCATCTCTCTTTCTCTCTCTCTCTCTCTCTCTCTCTCTCTCTCTCTCTCTCTCTCTCTCTCTCTCTCTCTCTCTCTCTCTCTCTCTTTCTCTCTCTCTCTCTTTCTCTCTCTCTCTCTCCGATTTTCTGCCTCCCCTTACACACCCCTACACACACAGGAAGAAAGCCATACCACAGCAGTGTTAACAAACTTGGTGCTAGTGAAAAGCTGAAGTGTAGTTCTGTACTGCCTCTGAACTCTGGACCTGCCCTGGGTGTGTACTGTATGTATTGTCGAGCTACTAAATTCTTTAGTAATTTTTATGCATAAAACTGATACATCAGTGCATAGGAGTTTGTACAAACGTGTTAAAATACTAACTATAGATTTTCTAGAACATCTCCTGGTCAAAGCAAATACAATAGGAAAATAAGAAAGTGTAAAAGTAAGATGCCCTTCCCCCACCCCAGCCCTCAAGTAGCTTTAGACCAGAAAGAAGTACTTGTGAAGATAGATAAAAACTATTTCCAAAAATGTGTGTGTGCTATCTCCTGTGTATCTGTACACAGTAGGTTCTCCTGAGTCTAAATTATGCACCCCGATGTGTTGGGATACTAAGATTGTAACAGAAAGGTAGCAATGAGGAAGAAACGGTGATGCTTAAGCTCCTCAAATTCAAAATAGTGCCTTATTTTAAGTAGTTAGTTATAAGACATTTTTGGAAATGAAGCAATTTCCTAAATTCTCTTGGCTCCCGTTGAACACATCAAGGGCCATGCTGGCATATTAAATCATAGGCTTTCCCCCACAGTGTAGCAAATAGAACTTGGCTCTTCAGCATCTACTCTTGAGCCAAAGGAACATACACCAAGGAAAAACAAAAGAAATCTGTGTCTACAGTGGGTGCCGTGGTCCTCCAGAGACCCCTTCAGGATGGGAAGACTGACTCCAGCTGCCGCTGGAGGAGCTGCTAGCCGACAGCCCTCAGCTGCTATGATGGGATGGACCTCAGCTGCTATGATGGGATGGATCTCAGCTGCCATGATGGGATGGATCTCAGCTGCTATGATGGGATGGATGGGATAATTAACCCTTTAGTGAGATAATACAGTGTTTTCTTCCCAGAATCTCTGCCCAACTGCAGAAGCTTATGAGCCACAGCCATGCAAAGTTAAAAAGTCTGCCTGCTATTTTGAGTTACCCAGGACAAGTGTCAGGAGCCATCTAGGAAAGGCTAAAGCCAGCAGGTGACTTCCAAGAAGCAGCCCACCATTTTTGCATGGCCTACAAGGAGCTCTAAGGGTCCTTGGAGTCTTTATCCCAGGATTGCTTCTTGCTACAGATGTGCCTTTCCTGTCACTATTACACAGCCTAAGGATTCCTGGAAATTTGCCTATCCTATTGATCAGATTTCCTGTAGATCAACATAAAGATGAATTTTCATGAATTAATGCTATTTAGATGAATTAAGGTGTTGTAGATTTCTTTATATGATTCAAATAATTTTAGGAAGAAAGATTTAGAGATAGTTTTAGTCATTTTGCCAAAAAGATATAATAAAGTTAGAATCAAGACTGTGCCCCATCCTCATAAAATAGAAAGTAAAGCCTGCATAATAGGAAATACAATGAGCTTTCATAATTACATTAAAAAGAGAAATAGGCTTAGAACAAATTTGTGATCGAGGAGAAATATTCATTCTAGACTAGGTCCAAGGATGAGGCCACAGGTGTGCACTATGGTAAAGCAAGGTCATGTGAAACTTGTTTTGAACTTATAATGAGCTTATAGAATGAAACACTGCTTTGAACTGAGCTATCGACATCCTCTGTAACTCCTCCTTTGTGTAACATTTTATCTATGATGCAATTTTCTAAAGAACTTTTGTTTAAGAAGATAAAAGAGGGCCAGAGAGAAGGAATAAAGTGTGTCACCTGGGGTTCAGCCCATCCACCCACCGGATGGACGTGTGTGGCTTGGGGGACTCTGCCCCATCCATCCAAATGTATATATGAATATGTCTGTCTGTCTATACATACATATGTAGGTATATGTGCATGTATATAAATATGCATGACGCTTGTGGGGTTAATAAGGCAGGTGATCAAGCCTAACCAGAGTGTGCATGTGTGTGTGAATGTGTATGTGTGTGTGCATATTGCCTATGTAAAAAATTTTAATTCTTTTCCTTTCTTTTCTCTATGGTTCATGAAGAGTTAATGAGTTCTAAGCCTCTGCCCTGGCCAGTTAGAAGTCCTTGAGCTAGAGCTTAGAGAACCCAGTGCTTACTAAAGCACAGATAGTAAGAAACCAGAATTTATTCAAGCACAGATAGTAAGAGAGCTGCAGTAGTAAGAAACCAGTGCTTACGAGCACAGAACAGTAAGAAAGAGGTAAGTTTCCAGAGGCCCTCAGCTTCTGGACCCCAGAACAGTAAGAGCGGTGCAAGGCCATAGATCATCTGTCTTTGTCCTTTATCCAGTTGAGGGGTCCCACCTCAGTACCTGTGGTGCCAGGAAGGTCCCCAGCAGAATGGTTATCTTTTCCTTTTCTTCTCATTTCTAGGGGTGCTTTCCTTAACACTTTCCCCACCATCTTTGACTTCCTTGCTTTCCCTACGGCTGCCCTCCCCTCCACGTGTCTGCCTTCCATGGGAGCATCAGTGACTTTTTCTTCTGTCCTTCCTCCTTCTCCAGGCAGCTGCTGGGGTTATACATCTTGTCTGCATTGGCATTTCTCTGTTTCATTCTAATAAAATTGACCTTACACTTCCATTTGAGCACATTCATAAATTCTCTGATTAGTGAAACTAAGAACCCCAAAGGGGGACCCTGGTTCTCCCTGTATCATTTCTTAAAGGGGAACCTCTAAAGTTTTATAGAGAGATAGAAAGACAGATAAATAGACAGGTAGATGATAGATAGGTAGATGATAGATAGACCTTATTAACTAATAATCACATTATTGTATTCACAAATGATCATGTGAAGTTTTGAAACATCTATACAATACTAAGTATCTTACTCCATTAGTGACTCTTCCGTTGCTGTGATAAAACACCAAGACCAAGGAAACTTACAAAAGCTTAAGCTGGAAGTGGTGGCGCACGCCTTTAATCCTAGCACTGCAGAGGCAGAGGCAGGAATATCTCTGAGTTCTAGGCTAGCCTAGTCTACAGACCAATTGTCAGGACAGCCAGGGCTACACAGAGAAACCCTGTCTCCAAAAAGGTGGCAGAAAGGTGTTTAATTAAGCTTATGGTTTCACAGGGTTAGAGTCTATAACAAGGGTCCAAATGCATGGTGGTTGGAAGAACTGAGAGATCACATCTTAATCTCAGTGGGAGGCAGAAAGGGAAGCACGCCAGGAGAGGCAGAGCCTTCTGAAAGCTCAAGCCCTACTGCAAGTGACACCTCCCCGCAACACGGCCTCACTTCCTAATCCTTTCCAAACAGTTCCAGCGACTAGAGATTAAATACTGAGAAGGCTAAGATTTACTCCGGGAGGCATCACATTCGAGCCACCACACTCACTGACGATGAGTTTCAACTTTGTTCTCTCACTTCAGTTGAAATATACAGTATTAGTGACTTTTGCTAAGTACCTATCAGTGTAGGAATGAATAGGTAAGGGAAAATATGCTATACATACAAACACACTTAAATAGCATTTAGACCTTTCAGGTAGAATGAAAATTGAGCAGACAAGATGGCTGAATGGGTTAGAGCTTGTGTGTAAGTTTGAGGACCTGATTTCAGATCCTCAGCCGCTAGTGAACATCTGTGTGCACCTGTAACCAGCACTGGGAAGGTAAGAGGAGACAGGCAGACACGCAGAAGCACAGTGGCCACTGGAGGTGGCTGGCTGCCACTCTCGGAAGATGTGATGTGTTTCAGGTTTAGTGAGACACTTTGCCTCAGAGGAATAAAGCAGACAGTGAAGAGGATCCAGAGGTCTTCCTCTGCCCCAACCTTAATCTACACAGCCCAGATAATGAGGAGGATCGGATCGCCTTCCTCTGCCAAGCCCCCCCCCCTTCACATGATTTTTATCACCAGGTACCACAGATGCATCTAGTTGACATAAGTGAAATCAGCATCTGTAATTCTGAAGTCTCTGCAGATTCCACCCTCGGCGAACGCCGCACTAAATAACCCATGCAGAGGAATCCTACACATGGCACTATGGTTTGTGTTTAGTAACCCGAAGCAGCATTGTCTATCCATGTATGGTACCTCCTCTTTTTAAAATTATATTTTAAATTGGTTTTACAGGACAGTAGGGTGCGTGCAGCCTTTTCTTATACCCTCTTTTGCTTAGCCCTTCCCTACCTGCTTCTCTTGCCACACGAACCCCCAACATCCATCCCTGCTTAAACCTGTTCTTTAACGTAACCCCATGGCTGGTTTTGGTGCCCTGGTTTCTGCAAGAACTCCAAGTTAAACATGCAGAAGTAGATATTCAGAGCTTGGATCCATATATGAGAGAGAACTTGTGGCATTTGTCTTTCTGGATCCAGGTCACCTCACTTAACATAATTGTTTTTAGTTCCATCCATTTACTTGAAGATTTCGTTTTTCTTTGCAGATGAATAAAATCCCATTGTGCAGCACTCCTGCTAGAAATTCTGATACCCCAGCATCTAGGAAATTTTGAGCTGTCAAACATTTGGAGGAGGAACTGATAGTGGGTGGTGGAGGTGAAAACGAAGGACCAGTTTCCTCTATACCTGCTAGTGGCTGACAGGCTGAAAGCCCCAGGTTCTCGGTGCTTTCCAGAGAACAAAGTCTTCCATTAGATTAGCACATCTGGAAAGCGTGACTCACTCCTTGTCTACATCCTAGACACAAGCTTCCTTCACCAGCGTTCTTAGGTATTCCTTCCTGTGGAATGAGGAGTGCTGCTTTGCCTGCAGCATTCAGGACAAGCTGACCTTTTCTGGAGGAACGGTCAGTGGATTAAGGGACTATCAACTTTGCTTTTTGGTATAAATGCACCCTTATTAGTAGGTAGGAGGATATTACAGCTAACCAACATCTTCTACCTTTCATTCTCAACTGTTCACAGCTTGTGCTGGAGGATCAGAGACTCCAAGGGGTGGTTCACAACTCACAGGATGTTATCTTATTATTTCTTAGACTTTACTTCCTAAGTAGGCAAAACTGCTAAGGATTTCAGCGCCCACTGGAACAGCAATTCTCCAGCGGAGATTACCTGCCTCCCAACCACAAGGGCGTAGGCATGAGGCTGACGCAGATTATCTGTGGATTTTAGACCTACTATTTCTCTATTGCCATCATAGGAAGAGAAAGGGAAGAAACATGGGATCCTAGTATCTGCACCACATGTAAGCTTTCAGGTTGATTTTAAGCAGAATTCTAAAAGCATTCATTATTACTCTTCCCGAGAAAACTGTAAGTGACATATTATGGAAGCCAAACCCTCTGTACTGACTAAAGGAAGGCTAAGGCAAATGATGTTGTGCTGGGGCCGTGGCTCAGTGGGTGAAGTGCTTGCTGTGCAAGCCTGAGGACCTGAGTTCGCATCCCCAGAACCCACGTAAAACCAGACATGATTCCATATGTAGTTCTAGCACTTCTTTTATGATATAGAAAGGGGAGAGAAAAGATCTCACAGAGGCTCCCAGGCTGGCTAGTCTGGTATAGTGGTGAACTCAAGACCTGTTTCAGGGTAGCAGGTGATTGTGTATACCCACAACTGTCCTCCAGGTTCTACGTACGCACCATGGCACCAGTGTGTCTGTGCTCACCACATGAGCGCGTACACACACGGGGGGGGGGGCGGACAGAGAGAGAGAGAGGGAGTGGAGGGACAGAGGGAGAGGGAGGGAGAGGGGTGGAGGGAGAAGGAGGGAGGGAGAGAGGAAAACAAAGATAGGGAGGAAAAAAAACAACTCAGGGGAGAGAAAACTTGAAATGTCAAGAACTTGCAAATGCTGGCTAGAAATAACGAAGAAATATTCATGAGTCTATTAAAGAAATAGATAAATAGCTTTCTGCCTCTATTAGGGATGGTTCTTCAAAGCTGAGTGGCATCAAAGAAGAGGGATGAATAGAATAAATGAAAGCTGTGGGCTTCAATTATTTATTAGTACGATAGAAAAAATGAAATTTGGGGGACACATGGCCTTCAATGTATTCTAAATAAACTGTTCTTGCCTGGCTAGATTAATTAGTACATTAAAAAGGATGGGTGTTAATTAGTTGCCTTTACATTGCTCTACCTACCCACATACAAGTGAGGAATTATTATCTCCTTCTTGTTAATTGGCTGTTAGAGGCAGGATGCAATTGCCTTGCAAATGATTCCCTTGAAAGTGCTTATGTCTGATGTTGGGAATGTATTTGTACATGTTTGTATGAGAGCCAAGAAATACTACTTCATGCTTCCAAAACCAGGTATACACCAGCTTTCCTGCCACGGATACTTCCCTGGGTACCAAAACATGCAGAATTGGACATGTTCGTGTGTACAACCCTATTTTTCATTCATTACTGATTTTTATATTTTATATTTATATCAGAAGATTGACTAACTTCCATCAATGTAAGAAGACATTAGCATGTTCCAATCTTTATATTGACTGTGGTACTATTTTACATCCGTGAGCACATTGGTAATTCCTACCAATGTAGCACAATTCCAGAAGGCTCTTTGCTGTCATTTCCCATTTCATACCCATCCTCCAAGAGATGTCTCTGTTTTGTCATTTTGACAGTTTTGTCTCACCTTAAACATTACAAAAAACATTCTGTATGTGTTCTTCCACATCAGATTCCTTCCTTGGCATAGGATCTGTCAGGTAGTGCCTGATCTTTGGAAGAAAGCAAAGTTCACATCCAGAGCAAATGCAACTTGGGGCAGTGATGAGATACAAGTGGGGAAACGGAAATGTTTCTAAAAAAGACACTAGACTTGTCCTTATAGTTAAAAGTAGATGAGCTGTGGTAGCTTTCAAAGTCAGCAAAAACAACTCCTCTCCCCTGTGGTAGACCTAAAGCATTCCAGATAATAAATCTTTTCCAGGAGAAAGCTTCCACAGGCTTCTCAAAATCTCAGACTGCTAGCGGGCTTGAGTGCCCAGAATTCCTGACTCAGTGGGTTGGGGTTGGGGTAGGTAGGAAGTCTGCATATGAATCATGTCACCAGTTTGTTCTGGTAGTTTGAGGAAAGTTCTGGTTTGAGAATAACTACAGTGCAGTCAGCACAAGCTGACTTAGGAAAACCAAGAAGGGAAGGATGAAAAATATCCCGGGCTTTACAGATATGTGACTGTATGAGCAGCCTACATTCAAATCCTGTTGCTGCCATTTGCTCTCCATGAGACTTTGAGTCTCAGGTTGCACGTCAGGAAGCATATGTTAAGAATGTTCACCCAGAGAGGTGCTAGATGAAGTGATTTGTATCAAGGTTCTAGGGTGTGCTTTGCTCTGGATACATGAGGTGTGCAAACTGATGGGCCAATTGAAAGTTTAAACATGGTGTTACAGTTTAGGGACCAGGCACCTAGGACAATTGGACCCATCTTTGAAGTCCTGACTTCTCAACACTGATGATGCTTTCCCAAAGCATGAAGATAGTTTCAATGGAGTTACTCTATAATGAGGCAGTAATACCTATTCTAGACAACATGGGCTAGCATATTAAAAAGTTCAGTGCCAGGGTGGGTTATCTCTTTTGAAGTTGCTGCTACTGAGGTCCCATAGACCCTCCTGCAGACATCACAGGTTATGACCTACTCTTGGTTACCTTCCAGAATTCAACAGTAAGCCCTATTGCTGATGAAAGCACAAGTTTGAGTCATGGATTTGGAAAAGTTGAGCTGGTATTCAGCTGGAAGCTTCATTCTTCCTGGATAACTGTCATAGTATTAGAAGGTGCTATGGATGCTACGAAGGGGAAAGTAATTATTAGTTTATGTATCTGTGAACCCTGCAAGGTACAGTAATGAAAGGATGGGTAAGACATACCCAGTGGCACACTAGTGGCATGTATGTCATGGGAATAAGCAACCACTTCCCAACTTGATTCTTCTTTGACCCATACTGATCATTCAGTAATTTGTTTAATCTTCACAAGTGTGGGTGTTTACTGCAGACTTATTTGTTATCAATTTGAGATTGAATTGCACTATGGTCGGATAAGATAAGCAGAGTTGTTTCAATCTTTTTTTAATTTTTAAAGATTCGTTTTGTGTCCCAGAATGTGTTCCTATTTAGAGAAGAGTCTGTGTACTAATGAGAAGAATGTATATTCCTCTGTGTTTGTGTAGAATATTCTGTAGATATCTGTTAGGTCCTTTTGAGGTATGGTACCATTGATTCAGATGACTCTCTATTTTTTGTCCAGATTAACTGTTAATCGGATAGTGTTGAAATCATCTACTATTAATGGGTTGATGTTAGTCTGTGTTTTTATATACAGTAGTATATTTTTTGTAAAATTTGGTGCACCAGACTTTGATTTGTATACATTTAGGATAGGATCATCTTATGTTTAACTGTTCTCTTGACTAGAAGGAAGAGTCACTTTTTATCTCTTCTGATTGGTATTTGAAGTCTTTTTCACCAGATATTAGAATATCAATGCCTGCTTGCTTCCTGGTCCCATTTGATTGTAGTTCTTTTTTCCATAATTTTTCTCTAAGATGATGCCTACTTTTAAAGATAAAATGTATAGCTTTTAAATTTATCTTATAGACCACAGATATGTGGATTTTGTTGTTGATATATTCATCCAACCTGTAATTTTTGAGTGGAGAATTAAAGCCATTAATATTTAAAGTTATTGTTGAAGTGTGTATGCTAATTGTGTTTTTGTTATTGGGTTTTGATATTGTTGTTTGTACAATTATGGATTTGTATTTATTTCCAAAGTCTCTAAATATACTCCATCCTCTCTTCAGCTCAAAAAATTGCTTCCTGTATTTTTCTAAGGTTTGCTTTGTTCGGTATAATTTTTTTTGCCATTTACATTGTAGAAAAATACTTTTCTCCTTCAACTTTGGTGGATAGTTTTGCTGGGTATATTATTCTAGATTGACTGTTGTTGTTTTCTTAGGACTTGGAAGGCATTGCTTCATGCTCTTCTGGTTTTCAAAATTATATGTGACATAGTTAAATTTTCACACATGTTTCAATATACTTTCTTTGTTCTATATAATTACTATTTTAATTATGATATGTTCTGAGTATTTTCTTTTCTGTCCGTGTTTATTTACTGTCCTGTATGCATCATTCATTTGAATGGGTACACCTTTCCTTAGCTTGGGGAAGTTTCCTTCTACAATCTTGTTGAACTGCTCTATGCCACTGATATAAGATTGTTTTATCTCATCTGTGCCTATAATTCGAAATTTTGTTTTGTTTTCCCCGATTTCCCATATTTTTCTATATGTTCCTTTCTGTAATTCTTAAATTTTTTCATATTCCTTATTTGTTCTAGATCCTCTGATTTATCTTCAAGTCCTGAAGTCATCTTCTGCTTAACTCATTCAACTTGTAAGACACTGGGTATTCTAGTTGTGAAAAATAGGATGAGGGGAAGGTGAAGAGCTGACTCCCTTTACTTCCTTCCCCAAGGCAACATAACAACATCCTCACTCAACTCTATTGACCTGTATGTCTTGATCTGATCCACTATAACAGAATGACAGAGGCTGGAGAGCTTACAGTGAACAGAAACTTACTGGCTCACGCTTCTGTAGACTGCAATTTACCAGATCAAGGTGTCAGTATCTAGTCAGTATCTTTGAATGGTCTTACTGTGGTAGGATACAGAACAGTAAAAAGGCAAAGCAGGCCCTTATATAATCCTCTCATAATGGTGCTAACCCCTCATGACCCTCTCCCTTCTCCAGAGTTACATCTTCTAACATCATCACAACAACCAAATTTTAGAAAAGACAAGCATTCAAACGGCAGCACTAGGACAGATCAATAAAAAGTTCTCAGGTCTTTACCATTCAGAACTAGAATCAATATGGCAGAATATAAAGTACATAAAAAACAGACAGACTTGGATGTGAGTCCTGCCCTGAACACTTACTAACCTAGTGATCTAAGCCAGCCACAGGGGACATACTATATAAGAAGGAAACTTTTCAGAGAAAATGCTAAGTATGTCGGCCTTTGCTAGCCATGTATAGTTTTTGGTTGCACTTATTCAACACTGCCACATAATGTGAAAGCAGGCAGGCAGTGTTTCCAAACATAGGCTTGGCTATGCTCCAATAAAACTTTATTTACAGAACAAAGTGACAAGCAGATTGGTCCAGTGGCTACAATTTGCCTGTCCTAATTCATGAGCTAGGCATAATGACATCAACAATTCTAAATCTCTGTTATAATGCAATAAACCATCTCCTAACTAAACAGTTTAAATTGTTTCCCAGTCTAAGAGTGAGGCAGGGTTCAGCTGGTAGTTCTTCTGCTCTGACTGGCATGAGCTGATGTCATTCACATTCTTGATTCATCCAGCAGCTACACTGAGATAGAAACCCAAGAATGCTTCTCTCTACTGTGCAGAATTCCTCCATATATTTGACCCATCTGCCAGTCTCTTCTTGTCCCTTCTCTCTTTCCCCTATTCTTCTGACTTCTCCCTTCTCTTTACTCCCTGCTGCCATATACTCCTTCCATAGCATACACTTAAAGTCTTTGCATCTTAGCTAGACTCCCCAGAGGGTATTTAGAAGCTTCCAGGCTTTGTAAAGGAGGGGTTTAGAGATGTCATACTATTGGCACTGTCTAATACTATTGGTCAAAGTAACTTGAGCACAAGGCCATTCTATGTCCAAGGGAACTGTGAGGAACCCTTGGATAGGAAGAAACATGTGAAGAGAGGAAGAATTTCTGGCAGCTGCCCCTCATTGAGCCCCACCTCCTACCCATGCAGACCAGCAGCACCAGTACTGGAGTTACAGTAGCGCATGTGCTCCCAAGTCACCCTTCTCCATGCCTACATAAGCTCAGGATCTTCAGATTCTTGTTTTTCTTCTAAGATTCTGTCCCTTTGTTCACTGTACACACTCTATCAGGGTGACTCCATGAAGCAGCAAGCCGTGTGGTATGTCACACCATTTCCTTCAATCCTCTTGGTACCACCTGTGACTCTGAGGATAAAAGACCAACAACCTGGCCCCATTTGTCTTCCCCTTGACCAACTCTACATATAGTCTGTTTCACTTGCCATTCTCACTGCTCACCCACTCTGGATGCCTTGATCTCTGGACTTCCTTGAAAAAAAAATAGTGTTTCAGCCTCATTATGTCTTGTTTCTTGTAGGGAAACTTTTCCTCACGCACTGAATTCCCAGAACCTCTCAGATATCTGCTTACATGGGGCTTCATCAGAGAATCCTTCTCACTCTAGGTTAAAAGGCATATACTACAATGTATAGCTACTTTCTCATTTCTTTGTAGCCCACTACTTAGTCTACCTCATACATAATGAGTTCCTGATTCATTATCTCTCCTACCTGTATATATACCTCATGTAGGCAGAGATTCCATTGTCCTCAGTACAGCTTGGAACAGTCTGAACTCAAGAAATGTTTAGGGAAGACAGCTAGGGCAAGAGTGGATGAAAGGAGAGCAAACCGAGTATTCTGCCACTGCCTTGGGTCATATCTCAATCCACTAATGGATTTCCAGAGACCTGACTACAGAAACACAACAATTTCCATGATTCTTCTACAGTTCTATCCTTATTATATTTCGAATTCTATTTATTCTATTTCACTTATGTCCTAGACCCACTTATGAGAACTGATTTTTTTTTTAAAAAAAAGTTACTCTCCCAGTTTTGTCAAATACAATGTCTCCGAGACTACTTCTGGCCATGTCTGCCCTGTTTCACCTCTCCTGGGATTAGTTATGGTCCAGATGAAAGCAACCTGCCAATGAACCCCTCAAGGGCACCGTAAGTGAGATGCTCATGTGCAGAATTGTGTTCAGCCTTGAAACAAAATGCTTAAGGGAAGTCACATTAAAGCCACAATGAGATTCGGAGCTTTGTTCTGAGTCTGTAGCAGACACACTGTTGACAGGCAGTGGAGAAATGAAGATTTGAACAAAACACATAGGAAGCAGAGAGGCTCACTGGAGATCCAGTGTTGAATGGAACCTGAATTCTGGCTCCAGGAGTCCACAGAGTCTCCAAGTCTGGAATACCTGCCCATGCTCCATTTTCTGACATGCAAAGTGGGGATCACAATGACTTTTCCATATGATTATTTGGGGAACAATGGGGATGATGAATATTAAATGTTTACCACAATGTCTGTTCGTCGTAGGCATCTCATTAATGTAAGACCTCAGCACTGTAATTGGGATGGGGTGCAGGGCTGGGTAAGGGAAATGACAGGACAGGTCATCATAGGCTGCAGACTGTAAGACTTAAAGGACTTCTGTGAGACCATCAGCTCCTCAGTGAGCAAAGCATAGAGTCGCTGCTGCAAGGGGAAGGCACATGCAGAGGCTAAGATGTAAGAGGCAGGCTCTTGGCAGAAGATCCAGCAGAGGTCAGGGATCTGAAACCTGCTACACCACATTAACCCTCTCCAGGAAACATAGCCACCCAGCCCAGCCCTTTGAAGAAATGACAAACTCATCAGACAAAACTTAATTCAGAAAAGTGTGGTCCTCTTATTCATGAGCCCTGGCCAATTTTGACTTTCAAAGGAGCTTGATATAATGGTTAATCCAAAATGTTAGGTCAATGACTGGCTCAAAGAAGCCGGTCAGGAATGAGAAAAAAAAAAAAAAAAAAAAAGGCACTTCTACCTGGAGCCCAAAGCAAGTTCTTTGTTTCAAGATGGCCTTCTAGAAGCCCAGGATCCAGGACTCGCAGCCACACCCAAGGAGGGCTCCTTCCCCTTCTCACCAGTCAGTTGGAGTCCCCCAAAGTGCTAGTACTGCAAGAAAGAAAGTTCAGTTTTTGAATTCACTGTAAAGTGGAGCTTCACTCAGATTCTCTCTTGTCTGTCAAGTCATTGAATCACATTAATGGTGAGATCAGGCACCCGGGGCACAGAGGAAATGCGTAAATATTGTCAGCAGTTTAAAATTACTGCTTTCCCCTACAGCACTCTATGCATCTAGTGAAGCAAGAGCAGAGCAGAGTACCCAAACCCAGAGTCAAAAATACCCTTTATTCTCAAGCAACGCACTCGGGAATGAGCCTTAGACTGTGTCGCCTCAACCTTTTATGATGAACATTATCTAAATACTGCTTTCTCGATAAGGATTCTAGTAGATGCTAATTTAACATGCTGTGCTTTTCACGTGGATAAAACCATATTTGGGGGTATAGACCACTGCCATATTTACTCTGAACTCACTTAACTCCAGGGTCCTGTTTTTTCCCTATTCAGACTTATCCAAGTGTCCCCTGTTACTGTCACCTTTTTACCATCATTCCTACTGTGGACTCATGTCTTATGCAAGGATTAGAGCACAATATCAGATATCAAGATAGAATACAAATAATTTCAAACTTTACCCTGAACTTCTACACTGAGGTAGAGAGATTACCTCTTCAGGGAGGGATAAGGGACGACCAGTAGCCATAGGATACAAGTGCCCTCAATTGTGCAGCCCAGGAAAAACAAAGTGCCCATCTGCTTCTCCTCAAATCACTGTCTTTTTTCAGAGCATGTATCAGTCGGGATTCGGCCACACTCTGTGGTTCAAGCAGAAACACTCTGTGGTGCACCCATGGACCCTCTAAGGTAGTCCTCTCTGATGCTGGGATTGAAGCCCCAAGGCAGCACGTGAGAGAAGGTGGAGGATATGAAGAGAGGCCTGCAGCCCACAGCAGAAGCATGGAACCCAGCTCATGAAGATGGCCTGGGACCCCTGTCGTTCTTAGCACTTCTCACTTTGACAGTGTAAATTCACAGTGAAACCCGAGCCCCGAGCCCTTGCTCACTGAGCCAAACACACCCCAGAGCTCAGAGTCAGAGCTAAGTCAGGATAAAGAAGGCAGATATAGGGTCCTGCTTCAGGCCAGGGTGCTGCTCCAGCAGATGAGTGGAGCCCTGGATGGCTGTTGCTTCCCATCCACCCTATTCATCTCCCTGGAGATTCTCTCTTAAAAACAAGTGCTCACTGACAGAAAACGCAACAAATCTGACAAAAGGTAGACTCTAAGAAATCCATGTTCAGGCAGTGTGTGTATAGTAGAGGATTGCAAATTCGATCATCAATAGAAGGAGAGGACCTCGGCCCTGTGAAGGTTCTGTGCCCCAGTGTAGGGGAATGCCAGGGCCAGAAAGTGGGAGAGGGTGGGGTGGCAGGCATGGGGAAGGGGGAGGCAACAGGGGTTTGTTTTTGTTGTTTTTTTTGTTTCTTTGTTTTTTGGAGGGGAAACTGGGAATGGAGAAATTTACATGTAAATAAAGAAAATATCTAAAAAAAAAAGAAAAAATGTTCACAAAGTTTATTCATATCTAATCCAAGTATAATATCAAATATTACATGTACTTTTATTTCATAATACACCTATTAATGTTAGTTGTTAGTAGTTTCTCATGAAATGTCAAAATATGTCCATTTCTCTGATTCCAGAGTATAGTTTAAAAGTTACATTTCATTTAGTCATACACAAGCATATGTGTGAATAATTTCAGAATTAATGCAAGATTGAATTTTATTATTAGGAGACAAAATAAACCCCATAAAGATACAGAGAGATTAAGTTGTAACAGAACCAAATAAACATAAATTTTTGCTCAAAAAAAAAAAAAAAAAAAAAAAAGAAATCCAAACTACCCGCGTACCCTCCCACCACAGTGATGTTTACAAAACCTCCACAGCGGGCCAACTGCCAAATCAGCAAAGCAAATGCAGACACCACCTTTTCTTCATTTGCATCCTTGTATCAAGAGGGTTGCTGAACCCTTGCAAGCTGCTGTCCCATAAATTCAAACTCACAGCACTTCCCACTGTTCACCAGCTTCCCTCACAACCTGACCCACTCCATTACCCTCTTTTGGTTAATAAAAATCGTTTAAGCCCAGGACCTGGACTCCATCTCCTCTCTGACCTTTTCCATATCTACCTGAAACTACGTTGAGGCCATCCTAAAATGCAAAACTGTAAATATCTTATATCCTCAGTCACATCATGTTCCCTTCTTTCCTTCCCCTCATCCCCACAGAGAGAGGGACAGATAGAGACAGAGGCTTCCAGCTGATGCTGGTCCAGCTTCATCCTCTCTGTACAGAGTACCAGCTGGTGGTCAGCTTCATCCGAAAGAGGCTGCAGGGCCCTGAGCCTCCTTCCTGGACTTTTGCAGAGAGATGACTTTGACATTGGGTCAGATGTTGTACTTAAACACAAATGCCTTTCGAAAATGGAACATAGTGAAATGGCTCAGTGATTAAGAACACTGTTCTTCCAGAGGCCCTGGGTTCAATTCCCAGCAACCACATGGCATTCACAACTAGCTATAATAGGATCTGATGCTCTCTTCTGGTAAGCAAATGTACATGCAGAGAAAGTACTCATACAGAAAATACATAAATAAAGTAAATAAATAAAATGGAGCATCAATAATACACCCTCTTCCTCTAAAGTCTAGCACCACCATGTTCTACATGCTTCACAATCTTTCCCCCTCCCTCACCCTTGGCGTCTCTCTCGCTCGCTCTTGCCCTCCTGGGAAAATGTGTCATACTCAAAAAGGATGAATTAAAAAGAGATCTCTAAGGGGATTATTTTCACAGAAGCAGAAGGAAAAGTGCAGCAGCCTCCTACCACCTCACCATCACCATCACACCCTACCACCACCACCACCACCACCACCACCACCACCCTGCCACCTCCTCTGAGCCTGAGAACTGCAGAGGGCTTCCTCAGTTTCAGTCAACAGGCCCAGCACCACTCATGTACTGATATTAGAGGTACATCACCCTGACCAAAGGTATCATCTAGTCATGTTCTTGATGGAATTGGCCTCCAGAATAAAGGCAGGAAATAGAGGCAATGGAAGCCCAGGGCACTTCTCCATGTCTGCTTCTCCAGCTCACAGTGGTCTTTGGCACCTATATCCTGAATTAATATGTGCTAGCCATCCCTTGACTTGGTGTCCTTTGATGGGCTAGTCTAGTGAGTCAGGACTTGAGAGGGTCTGTCTTAGTTAGGGTTTTACTACTGTGAACAGATACCATGACCAATGCAAGTCTTATAAAGGATAACATTTAATTGGGGCTGGCTTACAGGTTCAAAGGTTCAGTCTGTTATCATCAAGGCAGAAGCATGGCAGCATTCAGGCCGGCATGATGCAGGAGCTGAGAGTTTTACATCTTCATTTGAGGGCAGCTAGGATGAGGGTCTTAAGCCCATGCCCACAATGATACAGTTTCTCCAACAAGGTCACAACTCCTAAGAGTGCCACTCCCAGAGCCAAGCATATACAGTCTCCCAGGCCTCTTTTTCTCAGTGCTTAAGATAATTGCCTATAATCTACCTCTGCCTTGTCTTGCTTGTGCAGTCTTGGGACAGCCTAGCTCTCTGTGTGTTTTGTCATGTCTAAAGCCAGGGCTGGGGGCGAGGCATCTAGGCTTACAATAGTGACTCATCCTCAGACTCACAGAGGTGAGAATAGAACCTTTTCTTCCCCCAGGCATGAAGCTCTATTCTTGTGACTCAGGGGACTTACTGACTTGTTGGGTTCAAATAGAATGATTACTTTTCAAGTATTTCTAGAACCACATGAACACACACACACACACACACCTACCCTTAGGATTCCATTTGAATCCATATATCCCCCGAACACTTGTAGCCACAGTGTTTGAGACCAGGGCTCAGGTAGTTGCAGACAAGAAGCCAGACTTCACCGGCTACAGTTAATAAAACATACAGCTCATAACTGAGATCAGATTCAGGGAACAAGGAAAGCGATGAAGCTGCCCCTCAGTGTTTTCTGGGACTCCTGAGTGTGGAACAGCTGTCTATATCTGGGTTTTGTGCCTTACCTTGGGCTCCTTTCCATCTATTTGTTTGTTTTGTCCTATTTCAGTGTGTTAGTTTTGTTTTGTCTAATTTTATTATTAGCCACTAGAAACCTGTTTATTTTCTAATGAGAGACAGAAGTAGATGGATCAAGATGGGAGGGTAGGTATGAAGGAAGTAGGAGAAATAGAGGGAAAAAACCCTAATCAGATATATTATATGAGAAAAAGATCTATTTTCAATAAAGGAAAATAAAACATATCACACACATGTCACATGCAATATCCCATACATACACATGCATATATCCCATACATATATACACATATACCACACATGTGCACATTACATACTCATATAACACACACATGCCACATGGATATACAGCACACATGCACACACACAAATATACCACATGCAAGCACAGCACATACCCACACATACACATACACATACATGCACACTCAAACACATGCAGAGACATACCATGCACACATATACACACATGCGAATGCATATCACATATAACCACCATATGCACACACTCACGCACACATACATACACATATACCCCACCATACACAACATGCACACACACCACACACATAGAGACATTCACATACACACAAACACACCACATGCACACACCCAATTTGTCAGATACATAGGACAAGTCGCCTGAAGAAAAGATATTTAAGCAGAGATCTAAACACTGAGAATGAACTGGTGAGAAAACTCAGGCAGAAATATAACAGTTCATGCAAAGGCCCTGGGATAGAAGATCACCTGTGCTACTGCTCAGCTACCAAGCAGAAGGCAGAAAGAGTGGAAAGCAGGGACAAGCATCCACAGTGGGCTGGAACACTACACTGCAAAGACAAAACTTAGGGCTGCATCAACTCAGACCCTAAATGCTGCCACTTGAAGCAGCTGTTTTGGAAAAAAAAAAATCTACATGTTAATAAAAAAACTAACTTACTTCCCAAACAATGATTCACTCCTTCTCTGTAAGGCTCTTAAATATTTCATCTGCTTCCTCTGTCTTGATTTTTTTTCATCTCTTCTATTTTACCTTCCACAGGAAAGAAATGTACACTCAGTGTTTTTCTTAGAATGATTCACTCTTCCCATCGAGGTGACTCACACTTATACTGTTCAGGGTGTTTAAGTGCCTCATTATTTGAACACGGGGTTCAGAGAATTCTAGAATTCTAGAACCTAGTTTGCTGTCACATACAACCTTCTAACAATTCCAGGTAGAACTTAATGTGCACACATATGTACATGTGTTGCTACAAATCTGTTAGAATGGCAGTGTCATTCATTCTGGTCAGAAAACCGAAAACAGAAAAGGGCTCTTCTGTCAAACTCCCCTCCACATAGCCCATTGGGCCAGACTCCCCTCCACATAGCCATTAGGCCAGACTCCCCTCCACACAGCCATTGGGCCAGACTCCCCTCCACATAGCCCATTGGGCCAGACTCC
>NW_022196904.1:186390058-186418852 GCF_008632895.1 Mastomys coucha
CAGCCCATTGGACCAGACTCCCCTCCACGCAGCCCATTGGGTCAGACTCCCCTCCACGCAGCCCATTGGGTCAGACTCCCCTCCACGCAGCCCATTGGGCCAGACTCCCCTCCACGCAGCCATTGGGCCAGACTCCCCTCCACGCAGCCATTGGGCCAGTTCTGACGTGTTTGCTCCTCTCCAGCTGGAGATTTTTTTAGCAGAGCTATTTCTAAGATTCATATCTGTATTCCTAGGTCCTAGCAAAGTTCTTAGTACCTAGAAAGTTCCTTAATAAATGAATACCCAATGGATGGATGGACAAATGGATGGATGGATGGATAGATAGATGGATGAGTAGATGGATGGATGGATGGATGGATGGATGGATGGATGGATGGATGAGTGGTGGGTGGGTGGGTGGCTGAGTGAGTGAGTAGACAAATGGACAGATGGATGTATGAACAGGCAGACAGATGGATGGATGGGCCAGTAAGTGGACAAATATATGTCAGTTCTTTACATAACCCTAGTAAGACAAGTTTTTCATTACAACTGTGCACATGTCCCTGACCAGCAAGCTGGGGATTTTTCTACCTAGATAGAAACTATGGGGACACTGGGAGAAGCTCTTCAGATGCTGGCCTCTATCTGCTCTTATTCTACTCAGTGTTAGGCAGCAGCAAGCACAGTAGGTGGCAGGCAGAAGCAGCAGCAAGAGGTTCTCCTTAAAGTTGTACTCTCCTTACTGACCTTGGCATAGACACTTTTATCCCTCCAGCTTACAGTTCTTTCATGGGAGAGTTGAAATTCTTCAGCCCTTGGCATTAGCCAGTGATATAGCCCTCAACCTGAAGTCTGAAGCCCTTGATGGTGAGGATCTCTCTCTGTGTCTCTTTGTCTCTCTACCTCTGTGTGTCTCTCTGTCATCTCTCTGTCTATTTCTGATCATCTCTAAATCTTTATCTATGTCTCTTTTCTTCTTCCTCTTCCTCCTCCTCCTCCTCCCTTCCCTCCTCTTCCTCCTTCTCCTCCTCTTCCTCCTCCTCCTCTTTCTTCTTCTTCTTCTTCTTCTTCTTCTTCTTCTTCTTCTTCTTCTTCTTCTTCTTCTTCTTCTTCTTCTTCTTCTTCTTCTTTTTCTTCTTCTTCTCCTTCTCCTTCTTCTTCTTCTCCTCCTTCTTTTTCTTCTTCTTCTCATTCTCTCTCCACTTCCCTCCCTGCACCTCTGCCTCTCTTTCTGTGACTCTCTAGCTCTCTGTCTCTGTCTCCCTGTTTCTTTCTGTTTCCCTCTGTCTCTCTGCCTCTCTGTCTCTCTCTACTTCTCTTTCTGTCTCTGTCTCTCTGCCTCTCTGTCTCTCTCTGTCTCTCCCTTCCCTCCTCTCTTCACTGATCTTCTTCCTGCTCTGCCCACCTTTAACTATGCTAGCATCATCTTCATCTGTTCAACAGTCACTTGAATTGTATGGTCCCCTCTCACAACTCAACCACTACTTGGGACACCCAGACCGATTGTTTTCTGTACTTTCTACCTGGACTGCTTACATGTTGGTTGTAGCTTCATTGTCACACTACTGCCTTGAGTGCAGATGCCACCCTCTGTCTCTATAGCTTCATTCACTATACCATCATCTCAGAACATGCTGATCTCTGAAAGGAGGCAAAAAAAAGGCCACTTGAGAGAAGACTTTTGGGGGTATCATGCTACAGCTGGAGGGAAGGAAGACCTAGGAAATGCCTCCCTATCAACTGATAAGACATGAGCAGTTATTTGTTACAAAAAAAAATCAAAATCATTTGTTTGGGCCACTCACAACCTGTTAGCATCAACTACAACCATCTAGAGTTAATCTAGGCTTATGATAGCAAGAGGTCTGGTTCAAACTGTGTCAAAGGGCCCCCAGCTGGGTCAAACCTTCAGCTTCCATAGAAGTTGGCTGAAATCTTTGTCTTCAAGGACTTCTGAGTGGTCTTGAGGCATCCATAGGATATTCAAAGCAGATAGCACTGCTCACCATCAGGGTAGCTTAGCTGGGTGCTAAACCTATGTAGCTCTTTTAATCAAGGTATACAGAACAACTATGGAGAATCCGATGACTGCCAATTAGGGAGTCAAATTTCCCCATCCCCAACATGAGGAATGCTTACAAATTTACATTTGAAGAACTTATAAACACTGAAAGTAATTTTTAACCGATTTTAACAGTATTTTAATGATATTTAACACCAGCCCAGTGTGCCAGAGAAATGTGGAACCTCCTTGTCTGCCTCTGACAGATCCTGTTGTCCAGCAGACACTACAGTCCCCATCCTCCACCTCCCAGATTTAGAGAGCGTTGCTTTTCTTCCTAAATCCTATTTCTTGGGCATCTTCATTTTTCATCGTGATTGTCAATTTTTGTTTGACAGAGTATTCGTCATGCTGATGAATTACATCATCAGCTACCCACACAGTACTGTTTTAAAGATGGCACAAAGCTGAGTTGATTCTGAAACACTCCTCCTTCCTACCCAAATTCTTAACTATGTCTGTAACTAGGTTGTGGCTGAGATCATCAGACTTTCTACCTCAAGTCTTCTGGGGTGAGGGAACTATATAACAAGTGGGTAGTTAAAGCCACAGGGCCACTGGCATGAAAGACCATCTTGATCCATGTTGTGAAATGAGGATATTTGGCTTAGAGCCTTGGGGATAGGAGAGTCACTGGGGATAATTTTCCAGATGGACATTGTGTGTGGTGCAGCAGTTGGAAGAACAGGGAACCTGTCCTAGAGGTGACCCTGACTCACAGGCACTTTGGTCCCTTGTTGTGACGTGCCAGACAGCTCTTGTTGTCTCTGACTTCTGGGGCAGAAGCAGTTTTGTGCACCCTTCTTGCTCCGTGCTGATCGCCCCTGGGATAATCTCAGCTAAACTGATTTAAAGACATCAAAGCCTGCTGTTCCTTTTGCCTTCAGTGATGGACAATGTTTCTATTCTGTATGCTATCAACAAAAGCTTCTGGCTTTGTGTCCTCAAGGTGAGACAAATCTCACCAAAATAATGTTCAAGGTCTCACTTGAGCTCCTTAGAAGCAGAGTGCTCCCACTCTGCTCCCGCACCCCATATTTTACCCCTCTTCCACATTTCCCTTTTCACTCCCACGTTTACTCCTCATCTTGCATTCTCCCAGGGTTCTTTTATTTGTTTCCAGGGTTTGAAGTCTCATCTGCCTGGTTCACACAGTCTCCTTGCTCTCTGGTGGGACAGTCTATCACACCACAGTCTCTCCCTCAGGGGTGCCAGGCTTCTTAAAATCCTTCATGGCGTTTCTACATCAATGAAAAATATCTCAACTAGGAACAAGTGCTGTACACTCCCCAAGCTGCCTTCCTTTCACAAGCCCTGTGTCCAACTCAAGACCTTCTGCTTTCAAGCATGTCTGGACATGACGAAAGTTCTATCATTTCATAAATTGTATATCCTCTATATCCACACTCTCCACAGTGGGCAGAGCCCCTCCCGACACAGATAGACATGGTCTATAAAAAGGTATTTAGAAAATACCTTTTACTTGAAAATGAATTCACAAACTTAAATCCTCCAAATGTCCAATAAGACAAGCATCATCACCACTTCACATCTAAAGCCACTAAGGCCTCATGTCCCCAGAGTCTCATGGGTAGCTAGTGATAAAGTCATGTTTAGAATTCAAACATGGCTATTCTTTCTGTTGCACACTACTACTAGATTTGTAATTTACTACTTGTAAATTGTGGATACCTCCTGTTCTCATAGCACTATATATTTAGTAGCAGATAATACAGTAAGGAACCAGGAAGTCAGGTCCCTCTGACAGGCAACATAACCATTAGGAAGATATCAAATTTCTAAAATTCAGCTATCCATTTAGTAGCTATAAGTATTGTTTCAGGTACTCCATCATCCATCAGAGAGAGATAAATCCCTTCCCTGAGTGGATCTTTCATTCTAGAAAGCAAGAAAAGAATCCATCTACAATTTTGATAAACCTATTAAGGAGAAGGTTTATAATGTCGTGCCTTCGCAGGATACTGTTAAAGGAACTATGATGCATTTAAAATGTAGCAATATATAGAAAACAGCCCTCTTGCCCTAGTAGGTGACTCTTGTTGCTCTCCTCATTAGCCACAAAGAAATTTAAGTATTGAGCTGTCCAGAAACTACCCTTGAATAGCAGAGCTCTAAGAAACAAGAGTGGTTTCTAACCATTGTGTCTACAGAGACTCGGGGCTGGCATAAAGCACCTTGCACATCCTGGTCAGCTTGCCATCACTACCAATCATCACTATGTCTACCATTATCATTTGAATTTCAGAGATACTGTATCATTTTATGTATAGGAAGCCATAATCATGGATAACGCTATACTATACCCAATAACATATAATGCTTAGAACTTGTAAACATCAGGTACTATGTTAACAGCTCTCTATTGAAATTCAATTGAATACTTATAGCTATTGTCTGAGAAGTAAACTAGCATTTCCCCAATTTGAAATATAGAAGGACTACGATTTAGGAAGTAGAGACAGCCAGTTCCCTTCTATCCTGTCACCCTGCATGCACACACACACACACACACACACACACACACACACACACACACTCCTCAGCTTTCTCTTCCTCTTCTCTGGGCTTCTTTTGAAATAGGCATGATCTCATATGAAGTGGAAACACATGGTATTTTGCTAAGGCAAAACTCATAGGAAGACACATGATGTCTGGAGAGAGTATAAATAGAACTCAAAGGACAGTAACAGTGTGCTTACATAACTAGATTTGCAGTGCTTTGTTGATCTTGTATCTTCATCTTTGCTCCACTGAGAGAGGCACAGCAGAAAACTTCTCCTGGCATCCTGCTGGTCCTGGTCCTACTGCTGACCCTGTGGCTGCTGCTGACTCGTGCTGATTCTGTGATGGAGGCCTGGATGTTTCTACTGGATTGTGTCACTGCTGCTGATTTGGTTTGATATCCTGACACTACTAAACTGGACTGTTGGTATCCTGACAAACAGAAATTGGAACTACTTCTAAACAGATCCACATCCCCTTGCCCTATTTACCATCTTTTCTCCCCTGTCTTTAGACTAGAAGGGCAGTTGAAGCACTTAAGAACCCTTATTAAAAGTAGGTTTAAAATATCTAAGCCTACACTTATGAGTAAACTTTGTACGATAAGCAACTGACTTCCACTTACTAATTAAAGGAGAGCTGCCTTTCTCCGCTTCCTCTACCGAGGTCCGAGACGCAGACACGGGAGCCAGCATCTCTGGTCACACACATGGAGTAAAGGCAGGTAAAGACCAAGAAGGAGGGAGCCTACCCAAAAACATTGTCGATCTCCCTAGACTCCGACTCGAGGACCAAGACCCTTATTTTATCACTCCACCAGAGGCTGAAATACAAACACGGAACATGAAGTCAAGGATAGTAGGAGACAAAAAAGAAAGAGACCTGATCCCAGTGCTGCCAAGGCCTCAAATAGACCATTATTCCTGAACTCTGAAACCAGACTCTTACTTGAGGGACAATGAAAATATCCACCTTGCTTCCGTCACTGTATGGGGAAGCTTGACCCAGTGCACTTCTGTGTATTTTCAAATTGTCTCCAAGGCCAGGCATCTGTGATCTGTAGAACTGGAATTCAAAATCTTGTATTTATCTTGACTTTAAAACCTTTCTTTTTTACAGCTGCATTACATTACCGTCACAGCAACAGCAAGGTCAAAGTCAGTGTTATACCTGACTCGCATCTAGGAAGGGAAGGGCATGGGCAATCAGGGTTCCAGTACCCTGCCTGCCCTTCGTCGTTCAGCTGTGCCTTTCCTTCTGCCCTGCCTCTTTCAGCCCTGCTTTTACCATCAGGCTGTCTTAGTGAAGAAGATCTAAGCAAAGAGTGGCTACATGTCTCCAGGGGAGCTTGATTGAAAGCTCTGGTCCAACAAGAAAACCTTTCTTCAAGAACCAACCAGCAATGTCTCAGACTTTAATTGAGAGATCTCAGTGAATATGGAAGCTTGGAGCTTGAGTTTGACAAATCTCTCTCTGTAACATGCCAGTGACATAAAATACTAATAATGAAAAATGTAAGGCCATTGTACACATGACACAAATACTGAAAACAGACAGAAGGAAGACTGACACAGTGTGGTGAATGTGAGTGATAGATACATGTGACATTACAGGAGCAAACGGACACCCCAGCACTGGCTGGCATGGAGAATCTAACAGAGCCAGCACCAGGGAGGAGGCCCAGCAGGTAAAGTGCTAGCTGCACAAGTTCATACCTCCAGAAGAACACAGCAGATGGACTTGGTGGTGGGCACCTGTAACCCCAGTGCTGGGGCTGGGAAGGAGGCAGGGGAGAGAATTGGATCCTGTAGACTCATTGGCCAATCAGTCTCACCAAGTTTATGGGCTCCAGGTTCAGTGATAGATCCTGTCTCAAAATCAAGGTAAAGAGAGATTGAGAAAGACATCTGGCATCAATCTCTGCCCTCTATATGCAGATGTATACATGTATGCATACATGTGTACATATGCACACAGAAACATACAACATACATGTAGACATAAAATGACCTAAAATCATGTGGAGGATAATACTTTCATTTCAGCTAAAGATTATCAAACATATTAAACATAAATGTAGGCTACAAGCTAAAATAAATGAAGAACATCTATAAAATTACTTTCACATGGGCATTTGATGAAGTCTGATAGTTGTCTTGGGCTTTTATTGCTGTGAAGAGACATCATGATCAAGGCACTTCTTATAAAGGCTAACATTTAATTGAGTCTAGCTTACAGTTTCAAAGGTTAAGTCCATTATTATCATGGCATGAAGCATAGCAGCTTGCCGGCAAGATATGGCATTGGAGGAGCTGAGAGTTCTACACCTGGCAGTTCTGTATCTACAGACTGGCATTCCACCCTTGAGCGTATGAGAGCTCAAAGCCCATCCTTACATGGACACTTTACCTCCAACACAGCCCCACCTCCTAACAGTGCCACTCCCCATGGCCAAGCATTCAAACATATGAATCTATGGGGGCCAAACCTATTCAAACCACCACAGTTAAAAATGAGCTATTAAAAGGTTTATAAAAAGCTTTATGTTTATGTTTATTTTGGTAACTTTGAAATGAAAATAATTCAGCATTAGGAGTCTTCAAGTTTGGTTAAGTCGTACAATGGCAACTGAGAACAATCCCCTACAAAGTTGTGGGCTCATTCTCAACACTGCATGGGGTTGTTTATATCAGATGTCCTACCATTAGCCTCAGAACATCAATAGCCTACCTTCCAAGACATTAGGCAGATACACCACCTCACTGTGCAGCGGAAGCACTGAAGTCCCTGCTACCTGACTCCCTTCCCAGAGTTTCTCTTATCTAAGTAATTGCACATGAGACTCAGCATCTTATTACAGCCTCTATTGTTCAGAATGAAATTGTTTCCTCTCATAATTAACGTGTGGGACATAAAGGAAATTAGCTGGTGATTCCAAAGCCTTAATTTGCCACATTACATCAATCATCCTTCCAGAACACAAGCTTTAGTCTTTAGTTTGGAACTCAAGTTTGGCTGGTCCTTGGTTACTAAAATTGAATGGACCAGAAAAATTAAACATGGTCTTCCTTCCCTCCCTAGCGCTCTCTATATCAGTACCACCACCCCTTTGGTAGGCACTCACCCCAAGCTGTTATTAATCATGAAATCTACTTGTTATCCTGATTTTATTTCTGTTGCTGTGATAAAATATCCTAAAATAGCAACATAAGGGAAGAAAGGGTTTATTTGGTTTACAATTCCAGGTTATAGTACATAAATGCAGGAAGGTCACAGCAAAAAGAACTTAAGACAACTCACACCCACAGTCACAAGCAACGAGAAATCCATGGACTCCCATCCACAGTCATAAGCAACGAGAAATCAAGACAACTCACACCCACAGTCACAAGCAACGAGAAATCCGTGGACTCACGGGGTCTGTTTATCACTCTTCTGCTCAACCAGCTCTCTTCATCCTTATTCTGCTGCCTAGGGAATAGATCTCAGCACAATTGGCTATGTCTTCCGACGTCAACTTACAATTAAGATGATCCCCCTAGTCATGCTCTCCGGCCAATCAGATCTCAATATTTCCACAGTTATGCCCTCTTCTTGGGGGATTCTGGACTGTGGCAAGTTGACACTTAAAATTAATCATCACACGAGTAAGCTGCCACAACTTTACTGTCTTCTTCTGGTACCTGGTGCCAATTCTTCTGACACTGTTCTTACTCTCACCCGATTCTATGGGCTTTCCTTTCACTCTCTGACACCCTTCTGACCTTATCCTTCAGTGAAGAGTACATGTCAGGAAGGAGAGTTTGCTGGGTATGGCTCACCACGCTCTACAGTCACCACATATTTGGGAACATGAGGAAGATATGATGGAGCCCATTATAATACTTTATCATTAGAATCTTAGTTAACTGCAGTATGCATGAAATTGGTAACGAAGTAGCCTGGGAACATAAACACTATTCATAACACTGAAGCATAGAATAAATTTCCTCATCCATGTATACCTAATGACCTCATTTTCAAAATGCAAAAGGTCAAACGACTAGGAGTATATGAAAGAATGTTTAACAAGGCATCATCTATTAGTAAAATACTGGAGAAAATCATTGATAACATAAGGTTGATTATGTTACAGTGGTATAATAGGATATTTGTTGAAATTCAGTCTGGGTCTCTCCCCCAGTCCCATGCTCCCAGAAATAAGACTCAGTCTCAAAATATATTTACAAATACCTTGACCATATAGCTAGGCTCTTCTATGACTAGGTCATAACTTAATATGACCCATTTATTCTGATTTATATTCTGCCATCTGGCTGGTTACCTGTCCTCAGGTGCCAGGCATCCATCTCATCACATCTTCCCCAGGTGAATCTCCTACCTGTCACTCTCCCAGAATCCTTTCTGCCTCTTGGATATTCCACCTCCTATTTTCTTCCTGGGTCATAGGCTATGGATTTTTTAATTGACAGGTGCCACACCTATACAGACACAAGATATTCTCTCCACAAATACTAGGCAATCAATAAAATTATGTGGTAAATGTATTTACCATGAATATATATTCATGATACATTTCTACTAAAACATATGCATGTACATGACTAGATATGTTAAAATATGCATATATATAACTATACATCTCTACATATGTCTAAGTATGTACATGTCTTTAGTATATATCCAATAATGATCAATTTAAATGTAGGCTTCCAAGCATTTTATATAAAGCTTCATATACTTATTTCTTCATTATAAAACAAATAAATAAATGAGCAAAATATTTAAGTATTTTTTTATTATGATTTTTGCCAGAACAGAGAAATGCTAGTATTACCACATGGATGTACACAGAAAAAGACGAAAAGTCTTGGAAAATGGACACACACTAAAGTGGAAGAATAATTTATTCACTGGTACAAGAAAACAGAAAATGAGGCATGATATCACTTCAAAGAGTCAATGGTATTCAAGGATGGGGGGCAGTTTGCATATTAAAATAAAAGCATGATTTTGAAAAAAAGCGTAATATTGATTCAAATATAGATTTATAATGAAGTAGAACCCTTTCTTATGGGAAAAGTTTTATTCATTAAAAATAAAAAATTGAAAAGAATCACATACTGATGTGGGTGGTAAGTATTTTATATTTTCTTCTGTCGGTTTGTTTGTGCTTGCTGATTTCTTTCCTGAAATGAATCAGCACTCTATTTATAGAGAAAATAATAAAGTAATAATTCTATCAAAAAAGTAAAATGAGCCACCCATCCCCTCTTGACACCACCTGTTTGCAGAGAGCAAGGCCAGTGTCAACATGGAGAGGTTCAAGGGCGGCACTCATGTGAGGAGTACCCTTGCTCCTGACCATCTCAGGCAGAGTTTTGGCACCCACTGGTCTCAGGACCTTGGGGACCTGAGGGGTCTGGAGTGGTGACAGAGGCTTACTTTCCACCAGCCTCGGCCACAGAATCCATCAGCCTAGAGCAGAAACTCCCATGTAGTAGACCAGCACTTGTGTCTGGGATCCGACTCTCTGTGAAGAAAAGACATGTTGTTGAATGTGTTAGGTGTCCTATTACTTTCTCATTAAACCCTCTCGTGTGCTAGAGGTGACCTCGTCCCATGGTTACTCGGGGAAACTGAAGCTCATTAAGCAAGGCATACACAATCAACCAGGGACAGGATTCTACACCTGAACAGGACAGGATCCAGCCACCTCTGGCTGCAGAACTGAGCTCCTGTGCAGCATCCAAAGGGAATGAGGGAGATTTTACCCTACCTCCCCTTCCCACACAATTTCCTCTTGAAGTTCCTCCTCTAATTTTAAAAATCAGCCGGCCTTTCCTTCGTCCTAAGGTTTTCCATTCTACTTTGCTTCCTTCTGTTGCTATGATAAATACTGTGAACAATGGCAACTTAGGAGGAAAGGGTTTGTTTCACCTCCCACTTGTAAGTGACCATCCATTGCTGAGGGATGCCAGGGCAGGACCTCAAGCAAGAGCAGAGACTGAAGCCAGGCAGTAAAGCTTCTCACAGCTCTCTCAGCTAGCTTGATGAGCCCCGGCACACCTGCTAGGGAATGACACTGCCCACAGTAGGCTGGGCCCTCTTACATCTATTAGCAATCGGGATAAGAGCTCACCAACATGGCCACAGGCCAGTCTGATCAAGGCAATTTTTCAGGCTCTCTCTTCCCAGGTGACTCAGGCTGTGTCACACTGACAATTAGAAACTAACCAAAATATGTTCTTTCAGGGAAATGTGGTGTTTAGCAAAGCCTTTCTGTGGGTTGAGGCAGCTTTGAGTCCCTGTCTTGCTGGTTTTCAATTAATGATTCTTCTTCAAGACAGGACAGCAGTAAAAGTCACTCATCTCTAGGACACGAGCTTAAAACCCTAGTAATGCCGGACAGGTACTCGCCACCGGGAGGCTTCTGTACAAAGATAACAAATTATCTTCCATTTAATTTCCAAATCCCTTTCTATTTCCATTTTTTCTTTTCTTTGCCTTCTCCCATCTAAGTCATCTTTTTAATCTGCCCTAAAACTGTCCACTGATGGCAGCAACCAATAATTGCACTCTCTAGTCACACAAGATTTGCTATTTAAAATAAGCCTCTGATCAGACAGGATGCTCCGAACATTATAACTAATCTACAGCTGATGGAGTGGATGAGACTGGGATGTTCTCATTTCTAAATGTTCTTTTATTAATAGGATCCCCCTTTCCAGACTGGATAAATAAAAATTCTAAGTCACACGGAGGAAAAAGCAGCACTGAGAACTCCAAGTATGTGGAAAGACCCGGCTCAGGCTGCCCTGGGATGCCAGGCCACTCGGGATGCCAGGCCACTCGGGATGCCAGGCCAGTCAGGATGCCAGGCCACTCAGGATGCCAGGCCAGTCAGGATGCTGACCTATGGATTTTCTTGGTGTGTTTCAGAAGGAATAGGTTTGCAGTGAGAGAAACCCAGAGGGTGTTTCTTTCCCTTGGTGGGAAAACAAAGTCAATGATTTTTTTTTTTCCTAACTTGATGCATTGTGAGAATAACAAAAAAAAAAATCAATAACAAGCCTGAGAAACTATTGTTGTTTAAACAGAAAGCAAGACTTTTGCTCCAACCTTCTTAAATATTTTTTTCCATGCGATGGTAAAAGAAAAACATCCTGCAGAGACAGAGGCAGGAAGAAGTCAGATGGTCAGGGAAGCAATCTATATTTAAAGGCAGAGAAAGTGAGTGCAAGCCCAGGGGGTGTGTCCACACTAATACTCCATTACCCTCCCCAGGAAACCACCTGTGGCTCTTAACCTCCCTTCCTGGTACACCAGGAAGCTAACCACTTCTTCTTTGGCCAGACTGCCTCTCTCTGGTAAGTGCTGGAATCAGCTGGCTCCTGAGGGCTCTGTGTTTTATTTTGCTTTGTTTCTTTAAATATGGGAGTTGGTAGACATCAAATCAGTAGCTTAACATAAGTCACAGTAGGAATCCTTACACCACAGAATTAGAGGCAGCACTAAGAATCCCACCTCCTTCCCTGTGAAGAAGCTGCTGCTCATCTGTATGGAGTCACTTCTCTCTCGGACTTCTTGGGGTTTCCCATTGGTCACCGGGTGGAAAGCATGGGTATAAAACATCTGTTGGTGTATCTTTTTACTATTTTATTGGGTTCTTATACCTCTATCTTCCTTCCAACATTACTCCACCCTAATCCCCTTCCAAGCCTCCAACACTAGGTAGGAAAGAAAGGTTAGGAGGGAGAAAAAAAAGCATAGACCTCTATAGATGACTTCCTTCTGATTAGGGGCATTGAGTTCCTTGGGGCAAGTCCAATCTTCATCATTTGACTGTCTAATAGTCCAGCTAACCAGCCATTCAGCAATAGCAAACAAAACATATGCAGCCGCAGAGACCAGCAAGGACCAGTGGGGGTCAGCAGGGGCCAGCAAGAGCCAGCATCAATGTGGGGGGGGGGGTCAGGACATACAGCATGGGAGGCAGCAGTCACCACAGGCCCTTCTGGGCTCTCTCACTCATACTCCCTCCACACTCCCCAGAATTAAGCTATCTGCAGCTGGCAAAAACCACTCCGGTGTTAGTGCATGAGGCAAATCAGAATCACCTGCTGTGACGCAGCCTCTTATCCCACACCCGGGATTAAAACAAAACCACGTTCTTGTAACATAACTGGGCTTTTTAAGAAACTAAAATCCTCACTACACACATTCACAGTGAAAGGAGAAGAGCAAACACCATCTTCCTGAAGCTTCTGATCTCTGAGATGTGGGGCTACATAAACAACAGAGCTTTCTATAGTGGGTGGGATAAACTCAACTACCTGAATCCCAATGGGTTCACTCTCAAAGCCTCTTTACTCCTCTGCCTAGATCTGAAACATAAAGCATCGGGTCCCAGTGGAAGCAGCATGCTTGAAGACCCAGAAATATCACTGATCTCACCCTTGAGCCAATTTCTCTCAGGCCTCATGTTCCAGAGGCATGTTCGCCTGCTGCCTCCTACAGCAGACCTTGACCTCTATGACCTCCTGCCAGATGTGTCGGTCTCAAGACCACTTTACAGTAGAGCAGCCACTCCCATGGAAGCGGCAGGGCACAGTCTTTCTTATCCACCACTGACTACCCAGTGCCTAGCACAGTATAGTGTGTACAGTAAATGCTAAATGAATTCAATAAGCCAATCATGGCTAATCTATTCGATGATGTTATCAGAGTCATCAGAGACTCATGGCTACAGTAGGTAAATTTAAGAGATTTGGGACATGACATTAAGAAACTTGATTGGTGCTGGAGAGATGAGTCCACAGTTAAAAGTACTGGCTGCTCTCACAGGGGAGCTCTCACAACCATCTGTGACTGCAGTTCCGGGGGATCTGATGACCTCTTCTGCCCTCTGTGTGTGCCAGCCATGCATACAGAGCACATATATACATGCAGGCAAACACTCACACACACATGAAATAAAATAAAATAAAGTTCGAGAAAATGAACTAAACCTTGGATTCTAGGCCACTCTTGGAAATCAATCTGCTTTATAAGTCTTGGGCTTCCATCTCTCCCTCAAGAAAACAGCAACTGGGTTTCAGCATCCTCACACCAGATTTGCTACTTAAGAGCAAACCTTGGCCAGCTGTTTAACCTTTGAGGTAAGTGTCCCCATCTCTACAGGAAGCTTTATGGGGAGAGGGCCAAAATATATGTGAGTGCTTTGGCAGTGAATGGGTGCACCATAAATGGCAGGTCACACCTGTTTTCTTTTGCAGCGGGATAGGGTGCTGACTGCTCTGGGTGCTGAGTTCCAGATATCTCCTCAGAAGGTGGCTTAGGGCAAGCTGGCATGGAAACCACTACTCTTGCTTCACTTCAGGCAAACGGCACACCTAAAGAAATGTGAGGACCTTCCTCTAAACTTGAAGGCAAATAAACTTAGAGTTGAACTGGATCCCACCTGACAGCTTGTGTCTGTGAGGATGTCTTCGCCACAATAAGGGGAAGCCCAGCAGAGTACAGGCACAGCCATGAGGACACTTAGTGATGGGCCACTGCAGAGGCGACTGTCTAAGACCTGGATTCTTTGTCTCTTTATAAACTTTTATGTTAGTGCTGATTTCACAGTAGCTATCGGTCCATGTATCCTATATAGATGTTATAACATATAGATGCTATACATTGAAATAAAGAAACATGCCACTTCTCTCTGCATCTCTATTAAAGATCAAAAAAGAAACCTCCCCAGTGATCTCCTCATAGAGTTTCCCCGAGGTCACTCGGGCTGAGAAAGGATGCAGCGCACACACTGGTACAGCGCACACACTGGTGCAGCACACACACTGGTGCAGCGCACTCACTGGTGCAGCACATACACTGGTGCAGTGCACACACTGATGCAGCACACACACTGATGCAGTGCACACACTGATGCAGCACACACACTGATGCAGTGCACACACTGATGCAGCGCACACACTGGTGCAGCACACACACTGATGCAGCGCACACACTGGTGCAGCACACACACTGGTGTAGCGCACACACTGGTGCAGCACACACACTGGTGCAGCACACACACTGGTGCAGCGCACACACTGATGCAGCATGCACACTGATGCAACACACACACTCACACACACTGATGTAGTGCACACACTGATGCAGTGCACACACTGGTGCAGTGCACATACTGGTGCAGCACACACACTGATGCAGCGCACACACTGGTGCAGCACACACACTGATGCAGCACGCACACTGATGCAACACACACTCACACACACTGATGCAGTGCACACACTGGTGAAGTGCACACTGGTGCAGCGCACACACTGGTGAAGCGCACAATGGTGAAGCGCACACACTGATGCAGTGCACACACTGATGTAGTGCACACACTGGTGCAGCGCACACTGGTGCAGCGCACACACTGGTGCAGCGCACACACTGGTGCAGTGCACAAACTGGTGCAGTGCACACACTGGTGCAGCGCACACACTGGTGCAGTGCACAAACTGGTGCAGTGCACACACTGGTGCAGTGCACACACTGGTGAAGCGCACACACTGGTGAAGCGCACAATGGTGAAGCGCACACTGGTGCAGCGCACACACTGGTGCAGTGCACACACTGGTGCAGTGCACACACTGGTGCAGTGCACACACTGATGTAGTGCACACACTGGTGCAGCGCACACACTGGTGCAGCGCACACACTGGTGCAGTGCGCACACTGGTGCAGTGCGCACATTGGAGCCAGTAGCTGTGGAGAGAAGGGGCCATTCCAGGCTTAGTGACCAGGTCCCTTAGGGGGAGATGGGAGAAAAGCAGAGCTCTGCCAACATGGAACAAGAGTAGTGTGTGTGAGGTATGTTTTGACAATTTATCTTGTTAAACGTGAACTCCTTCTGTTGCTAACAGAGAATCTGGTGTGCTTATATGAAGATTTATTGAAAATTTATTTTTGTGCAGTTAGTCACATAGATTAGAGTACAAATACGGGAAATTAAAGGAAGGGGAAGTTATCTTATACAGGCAGACCTCCCTCTCAAAATGATATCCATACAACATTGTTCCATATGCACTCAAGCTGCAGCACAGAAGATCTAATTGTGAGATCAGCTGACCTGATGGTCTTGTTACTAACAAAGGCAGAGGTAAAGGTAGTGTGTGTTGAACACCTACTATGTGTTGGACAGTATGCTAAAACAGTTTTGTAAACCTGAGTGTTACAACAACTCTACAAGACACATCATCCTGCTTTTTCTTTTTGATTTTTGTATGTACACAACATGTGCAAGTGTTTTGTGTATGTAAGTGTAGCACACACATAAAGAATGGAGGACAAACTTGGAAGTCAGGCTCTTGCCTTCCACCTTATTTGAGACAGGCCCTCTTCATTGTTTGCTGGTATGGTACATGTACCAGGTTATTTGGCTCATAAAATGGGTTTCCACACCCACCTTAAAGATGAGGAAACCAGGCCACACAAGAGGCAAGGTGAGCAGCTAGTGATTGTCAGAAATGAATCTTAACTCAGTTTTCATTGGCTCTCAACATCATTTTCTTCCTTAGTGTCCTATTGCTGGGAAGAGACACCATGAGCAAAGAAATTCTTACAAAAGAAAGCACTTAACTGGAAGATGGCTTATAGTTTCAAAGGCTTGGTGCATTATCATCATGGCAGGGAGCATGTCAGCACACAGGCAGACATAGCTCTGGAGAAGTAGCTGAGAGTTCTGCATCCTAATCCACAGGTGGCTGGGAGAGAGAGACCCTGTGCCTGACGCGGGCTCTGAAAACCTCAAATCCAACCAACCTTGGCATACTTCCTCTGCTAGTATAATCCTTCTAATCCTTCTTTGTTCTACTTGATGACTGAGCATTCATGTTCGCAAGCCTATGAGGGGCATTCTCATTGAAACACCACAGTTTTAATCTTTCTACTCTACCAGGACCCTCATGATCTAGAAATGATAAAGACAGTGTTTGTGGATGGCACAGTGCAAGGGGGAAGGCATTTGGTCCCAATCACATTCAGAATCCCACTAGCACCCAAGCTGCTTTTGTAGTAGGGAACAGGATTTTGGGATCCTCGTTTTGCTTCAGGCTGTCTCTCTGGCTGCTATTAAGAGTTTTCGTTTATCCGCACCATTTCTGACATATTATTCTGTCTTGCTAATGATAGGAAACTCGTTGCTGTGTGGTTCCATAAAGCATTATCTCATTATCTCCTTTTGCTTCTCATTGTAAAGTGCTTTGTAGCACAGAAAGTGGGGTATGGAAAAATTAATTTCATTAAATTAATGGAGCGTGTCGTGACTGCTCGGTTATGACTCGGATGCGTTTGTGGGAGGGCCTGTCTATGCATCAAAGCTTGTCATTTATTTTGCCACTTTTCCTCCCACATGCGCCCACTAGCTATCTTAGCAAGGAAGAAATAACTCTACATTGCAAGCTCTTCAAAAATATTGTTGCCACCAGCAACCTGGAAAACCCCAAATGCAGAACATCATTTTATATGGCCAGTGAACAGACTTCGGGGACACTCTAGCTCTCTCTGCCATCATCCTACAATGTATAAAAACAGTGCTGAACACATCACACTGTGGTTCAAAAATCTTATGAGATAGACAGCTCTCTTCTAGTCTTTTGATTTACACAAATACATGCTTCTAGTTTTGTTAGCGCTTCCAAGGGTTGTTTTTTTGTTGTTGTTGTTTTTTGTTTTCCATACAAAACCTACTCCTGCTATTAGGTCTTCTCAAATACCACATTTTACAAGTCTTCTCATTGATTCAAGCTCAGATAATTCTGCCCCTGGGTGCACTTATGCATTGCTTACTAATGCTCACTGAGCAGTGGAAAAGATAGAGCTCTGGTGTAGACGCTGGAAATTCTACAAACAGAAAGGCGGTGGATGCTGAGAGACAGTTCATTCAGCAAAGCCGTCATTTCACAAGCATGAGGACCTGAGTTTGAGTCCCAAGCTCTATGTTAAAAAGCCAAGCGTGCAGCTCACGCCTGTCATTGCAGCACGGGGAATTGGGAGGCAGAAGCATCCCTGGGAACTATTCCGCTGCCAGTCTAGACATACCAGTGTGCTCCAGGTTCAGTGAGAGACTTTGTCTCAAAAGGAAGGTGGAGAGTAAATGAAAAGACACCTAACATTGAGCTCAGGCCTCTACACATATGTGCTAATATGTGCACACACATACACACAAACAAGTATAAAATAAAATAAAATAAAATAAAATAGGCAGCGGCCACTCCCCTCTAGGAGCAGGTGTGCCTTCACCACACGGGTTTACCACACAACTAACGGCCCCCTCAGAAGAATCAGGATCTGTCCTGAGGAGAAAGGTGTTCAGAGAATTTAACAAGCTAGAGATTTGTCACCTCCTCTTAGCTTCTGTGAATAAAAACAGTAGTCTCCTATCATCAGGCATTTTCAGTGTGCCCATGAGGCGTCCTGGAGAGTTGTACTTCATTGCGGGATTTCCGTCAGAGGCCCACTCCCACCCCACCCCCTCCCCTATATCTACCCCCATGCCCACACCCACCCTAGCCCCTCCCCTACCCCAACCCCACCCTCACCATAGATAGCCCCTCCCCACCTCCCAATGGCTCAGTTAGGTGCTTCTCAGTCTCAGCTTTCCTGGATCCTTCAGACCTCATTTGGCTTCATTACTCACTTCCCCATCTGGTCCCACACTCACTACTTGCCTATTCTACATCAGACATCTGGCTGGATAGTCTCTGTATTCAACATCTGGGTCTCATGAGAACTTGAAAAGAATGTGACATTGCTTCAGATTTAAAAAGTAAGAAACAGACCCAAAAGCTTAGGGGACTTCTCCTCATGAGAGCTTGTGGATATGTGCCAGCACCACGCTGTAAACACATGTTCACGTTGCTGGCATTCCATGGGTCTGCTCAGCCTAAGCCTCTATGTGCCTCGCTGCAAAACAAGAAAAGTCAACCCCATCGTAGCCTTTTTATCAGGTTGCTATGAACATCAAACAAGATATTTGCACATAAGGGATCCTGACAACTCACTTGCCTTGTGCGTTCCAGTGGGTAAAAACAAACACCTAAATTCCATGGGGATCAGTGCACAGCACGGTTAACCATCGCGGAGAACTAGAGCCCTTTGGTCAAGAGGACTCATAGAACTTTGCTCAGCCCCAAGGCCAGAAGGTAAATATTATGTTTTGAGACAGAGTCTCATGTTGCCCAGAAGAGAATTGAATTATGTAAGTAGCCCAGGATGGCTGACAACTCTTGATCCCACTGCCTCCACTTCTGGGGTTAGGATTACAAAGAGGTGCCACCACATCTGGGGACAGAGCCCAGCGCTTGATACATGTTTGTCCAGCGCTCTACTGACACACATCCTCAGCCCCAAATGCAGATTTCTTCCTGGCATATTCCTCAATGCTGCGCCAGAGCAAGCTCTGCAAACACACTGAGTACACATGAAAGGCCCATGAGCCTGCCCTCGTAGCTCGTCCTCGCCGTCCTCGCCCATGAGCCTGCCCTCGCAGCTTGTCCTCGCCGTTCTCGCCCATGAGCCTGCCCTCGCAGCTGGTCCTCGCCGTCCTCGCCCATGAGCCTGCCCTCGCAGCTCGTCCTCAGAGGAAGAACCCAGGAGACCTAGGAAGGGCCCTGCAGGGAAAACACAGCACTGGATAGATCAAGCTCTCTGTCACTGGGCAAACACTTCCTTTTCTTCAGGAAGGCAGGCAAGGAGACAAAACCACCCCTTCCAGCATTGTCCTGTCATTTGCAGTGATACTAGAAACCCTGGGCTTCATAGTCCCCTACAATGTGTAATAGAGAAAGTCCTCACTATGTAGCTCTGGCTATCCTGGAACTCAATATAGACCATGCTGGTAGCCTGAAACTCCCAGAAATCCACCTGCTCCTGCCTCCCTAGTGCTTGGATTAAAGGCCTACACCAGCATACCTGGCTCCCCACAATCTCTTATAAGAAAGGTAGGGAACCTGGACCTGCTTTCTTTCCCACTTTTCCTGTCGCATTATTGTTCCTGGAGCACTCTAGTCTTTCACATTACACTATTAAGACACTTATCCTATATCTGATTCTTTCAGAGTGATTAGTTCACTGGAAGAAATCATTTTTGATGTATCCTTAAACATTCACATCGAAAGCCATGTCAACCACATGGTAGAATTATTTGCTCAACCAAGGAGCACATGGATGCTATTAATGTATAATTAATGGGGCGCCACAGATGGCCTGGCCTCCCAGAGAACATGCCCATATTTAAATATCACTTTGCTTTTTTCTCACTTGTTTATCTGTCTTCCAACAGGTTGAACCAGATCCTTACCTATTTCTTTCAATTATTTCACAGTTCCCTGTCCATGCAATGGGTTCATGGTTTGCAAAATTAATCTCATAAATCTTCTAGCCATTTCATTGTAAAAGAAGAAAGGCCCTGGCAGAGCCTTACAAATACAGAGGCAGATGTTTACAGCCAACCATTGGACTCAGTACTGGGTCCCCAATAGAGGAGTTAGAGAAAGGACTGAAGGAGTTGACAGGGTTTGCAACCCCATAAGGAGAACAACAGTATCCGCCAACCAGAACCCCCAGAGCCATCAACAAAGGAGTACACATGGCTCCAGCTGTGTATGTAGCAGAAGATGTCCTTGTCCTCTGAAAGGTCCTATGAAGGCTCGATAGATGCCCCAGTGTAGTGAAATTGAGGGCAGGGAGGTGAGAGTGGGTGGGTGGATGGAGGAACACCCTCATAGAAGCAGGGGGAGGGAGGATGGGATAGGGTGTTTCCAGGAAGGAGGGAAACCAGGAAAGGGGATAACATTTGAAATGTAAATAAAGAAAATATCCAATAAAAAGAAAGAGAGAATGGAAATAAATAAATAAAAAATAAATAAATAAATAAATAAATAAATAAATAAAAGATGAAAGACATTGAAGACAACATACGGTATTTTAAAATGGAAAAATCTTTTAAGTGCCAAACAATGAGGCAAAACCACCCATAAATGCTTATCTTTCTTCTAATACTCTCTTTGGACATTCTCATTGGTCTATTTCAGTGTCATGAGAGAGAAGGGGGAAGACACTTTCCAAGAGGAACATTTCATAGTTCACTCAGCAGCAACCCAATAACCAAGGCACTCCCAGGTTAGCTCAGAGGGAGCAAAGAGGAAAATATTATAATGTCCATCAGGAGCTTGTCTTGTCCCGCTGTAAAACTTTATTAGACAATTAGTGAGTAAGGCAGAAATCCATGCAACTAGCAGTCAATGATCTCTACAAGAACAGTTTCACTCAAGTTCTACAATGGAAAATTTGCTGGAGTAGAATCTTGAGTATTAATTTTTCCATTTTAAATTGAATTATATTCATATTTTTTAAATTTTTTGAGATGTTGTATGTTTAATAAAACACACAAATTATATAGGAATATACATCAGCTTTGCCATTATCATTTAAACTCCTGACTGATACTCCGAATCTGTTAACTTCCAGCCTTTCTTTAAACTTTGATCTGAGGGACCCAGCCTTGTCTTCCCTCTAGACTGTGAAAAACAAGCCCGTAGATCAGAAAATAAATCTGAGGTGAAGAGAAGCCATCTATCAGCTCCTCAGCCACAGAAATCATTGTCATCATTGCAGATGTCAGATGTGAAATGTGACCCACAGAAAAGTTGTTGAATTTAATGCCTGTGTTTGCAAAAATATTACTGCGGGACATTACTAGAGGGATCTCCCTGTGGATCTAGATTGTAAATTAATGATAGTAAGCGGGCCCTCATGGTGAGATTATGGTGGGAGAGAAACCAGGCAGACGAAGGAATCTCATGCTATGTGAATTTGTGCTGCAGCTCAGATCTTTGCCACCATGAAGTCATCCCCAGACTGGGCCCTCCAGCTCTAGGGCCTAAGTAACCTTTTGTTTTCATTGTATAAAATCCTACCTCCAGTATTCCATTATAGTAATAAAGACTGCAAGTTTGTGAGTGTGGGAAGGGCCAGTTTGGGAAGTACTCAGAAGAGGAGCAGCATCTTTTCAACTTTCAAAAGTATGCCGGGGAAGTAATATTTCCAAAATATGACTCCTCTGCATCAGAACCCAGAATAGCTCCCTAGTGGTGGCAACATCAAGCAAGAGTCCCTCTGTTGGGTTTCACATATATGGCTCTGCCCCTTCCTGTGTTCTTCTCTTGGGGCATCTTCCTAGGGTTGTGTCCTGCATCAGGATATATTCCCCTGGCCAATACCTCATCTGTTCTTATCCAGCTCCTGCAATCACTCGCTTCCTCTCTCTTCCCTCCTCTGCATACGTACCCTGATTCTTACTTTCTTCTTACTTTCATGGCTGCCCTTGCCTGAGCCCTTTCTCTCAAACCCTATAATCCCTATCAATTTATGGAGACCTAGAGAAAAGTGCTCCTTAGCTCTATTGTTAACCCCTGTTATCCCATTTTTCTCCTGTTAATCTTTCTTCTCTGATCTCTCCGGACACCAGTCAATGGCACACAATTTGGTTCTTGATGACTTAAAGGACTATTCAACTGCTTCAGTGTGCGTGATCTGGCTTCAAGTAACTTGTGAAGTCTTCAAGGACAAGGTCAAACCATCTACATCTGCATCCCGGGAAGGGAGGTGCACAGCCTTCCCTCCAAAGCCGCTCAAATGTTTTCTCTGCCTGAGGCCACCTTAGGGAATCAAATCAACAAATACTTCGTGCAAGCACACCTGCTGGCTCCCAGGCATGCTTCCCTGACCATTTCAGCTTCCTTGTTTACATAAGAGCCTCACAGGTACAAATCTAAATGAGCCAGAGATTAGGGAAGCTCACTGATATTAACACTCATGAATATTTAGCAGGGCTTGCTCATTAACTGGTGTAGTAAGGTCCCCCTTGCAGTCACTTGAGCTATAATGACTGTTGGCATTTAATTGTGCTCATCCAATAGCAACTAAGCCATGGGGGAAGGAGGTGAGCTGAGACATGCAATAAAGTGTGGCATTACGGTTTAAATCAAAGCTTGCACAGCTCTTAGGTCCTTCCGAAGTAATTTGGAGGTAGGAGTGGGTAGCAAAGGAGAAACTTGCAGGTATCAAACTAATCCTCTACCACCTATTCAGGCAGCTCATCTTCCATTACAGCTTTTATGCTGGTCTTATGATCTCAAGAAAAAAATGTTGTTACTAAAAATATTAAAAAGAAAAGCAAGCCACGGTAGACAGAGGACTGCTTAGAATTAGAAGGCCAAGTATTTTGCAGGTTCACGGAAACTAGACACATGGAGATCCCTGTGCAGCTAGGGTTTCCCCTTGTCAGCAGTAAGAAGGGCTGGCACTGTATCTGTCTGGAGGAATAAAGACCTTCTGCCTGCCCCCACCACTTTAGCTATCACACTACCAAGCACTGGACCCCAAGAACTCCGAATTTCTGCAGGAATTTCACAGAGGGAGGAAGAAGACTGCAGCTTGGTCCCAGCCAGAGAAGAAACTGATGACCCAGGAAGACTGGGTCAGTGAAGGTCGGGGTCACGCCTTGATGTAGGGTGACTTGGTTACCGTGTCTACCACCCTCAGTTTAAACAATCCAATGTCAGGTGGCTGGCAGGAAGTCGCTGGGCCACTTTGCTCTGGTCCCCAATGTGGCCTCAATGGATAAATTCTCTTTTTCTGTTCTTTACTATTGACTATCTCTTTAATTGGCCTACTGAGTACTTGTAGGCTGCACCTTGCTTGTTAAGGCTGTTAACCAGAGTTAACAGTGACCATGCAGAGTAAGTACCTAACCTGTGCTACTCTACAAGAAACAGGCTCACCTTTGTTTGCAAGAGGAACATTAACTCAAACATTTAACTCCTCAGGATCTAGACTAGAGGAACCTTCATGTACCTGGCTGACTATGAGCAGGTGCCCAAACACAACACAACATCCTGCCGCTGTTAAATCCCAACTTTACATGGCACTTTCTTTCTCCTTCATCATTATCAACATCCATTAATTCTTTATAAAGCTACTTGTTTAATATTCTCCTCTTTCTCCTCCTCCTTTTCCTCTTCCTCCTCCTCCTGGTCCTCCTTCCCTCCCTCATTGTAAAATTACATCCTGAATCAAAATTTGATTCCAGCATCTAGCAATATGTATGAAAATGCCTCCCTGCAAAAATGTCAACATAACTCAGTTCAAAGGACTCCCTTGGTGGGCACTTGGGACATAAAAAGTATAAAATAGGATTCCTTGACAATAAAGGACTCTTCCAGTCCAAGGAATGACATAGACAAATGCTATCTGGCCCAGAGGAATAATATTCAATTTCTAAAAAACAAACAAAAGAATCTGCTGGCCTGATTTCCCCCCATATTTGAAGGGTGTGTTTGGAAGAGTCTACACATATATATGCAATTCACCCTGACTCTCACAGCCAAAACTGAGATGCAGTAAAAGCCCTGTCCATCATAAAATACAAGCCAGAGGTGTTAAATTGCCACAGGAAAGGAAATGCCTAAATAAAGCATGCATTTTTATTTGGAAGATAGACCAAATTTACAGGTGGTAATTTGCAAGTAAGTTGCTTCTCACCAGAGCAATGCTGTGTGTTAATCATGCTGAATTCTACCAGAATGAATTATTTAATGGTGGTTAATGGTTCTCAAGAAAAAACAGAATTTTGAGTCAACTGTGACAATTCTTAGCCATGGAAATCATTGCCAGCCCTTATCTCTAACAATGACAGCATCCTTCCAGACTGGTGTTGTGCTTACTGTGCAAATGAGTTTAGTCAGGAGCCAAGAACTAAGCATTTAAACTGACCACTTGGAATGTATCCCAACAGGGACCTTAGCCTCAGACTCTGAGACTCCAAAGCTCTGATCTCAGTATACACCCAGCATTGCTCCCAGTAGAGGAGGAACTGGCATGAGAGACTTCACAGCTTTTCTCCAGAAAAGTCCGACACACAAGGGCCTTGCCTTAGGATCCAGAGTTGCACATCAAACTGTCCAGATCAGGGATAAACAGCCTTGATTTCATGAGGGGAGATGGATAACACAGAAAGCAGCATTCCTGAGGAAGCCATTGATGTGTGGAATAAGCCCACATCATTTTCTATACTAAGTAGGAAACAAAACTCTTCCAAAAGTGAAGCATCTCTGTAAAGCTTACCTGGCCACCCCTCTCCTTGCCCCACATTGCTACCTCCCTCCCTGTTTCCTTCCTTCTCTTCCCAGAAGGAGCCACTATTCCACACTGAGCCTTAATCATTGTCTTGATTTTCTCTTTAAATGCACTGCTTAGATTTGCCAAGAAATCTCCACCTAGATTAAGCTGATTGAAATAATAGCAATGTTTATACAAAATGAACAAGGTCAAGAAGAGAAAGCTACAATCACCACAGTTAAAATTTATAAACCACCAGCCACATGAAGAAAGACAGAGCCAGTGAAGGGTGATGGGCTACAGTGAAGGGCTACTTCATGCCCGTCTAGCAAGTTCCTTCTGATCTTTTATTGCTTCAGGCTTTTCTCCTTCTATGGAAATTCAGAGAGAAGACACCTATGCCCCAGGGTCACTTGTTTACATTTGCTATCTAAAAGATATTTCCCTGTTTACATATTCATAATTCTTTCCCTAATGAACCAGAAACATCACTACAAGCTAGAATTATCCCTGTCTCCATGTCCCGCAGACAAAACACAATCCCACAGTGCATTTCTGTCTTCCCCTCCATCCCTCCTCCTTCCTCTTCTCATGATAATCAGGTTCTATCCCTCTGGTGCCCAAGAGTCCTGACCCCCATGAGCCTGACTTGGTCTCAGTGATGTTTGCCTTATTAATGCCAGTGCTTGGCTTACTCTTGGTATGCTTAGTCAGGAACCTCAACAGTGTTTTCCTTGTAATGCATTCAAGTCAAACAGTTCCTTTTGCTGAATGACTGACCTCGGTCCTCTCACTCTCAAGCAGTTGGCAGTAAGTCACCTATAATTTTGACTAACACAAAGCACAGCTACTTCCTCTTCTGCTTTCCTCTCCTGCAGTCTTCAAATTTCTTCTAAGAGCTGCATGGCTTTAGCGCATAAAATTCCATTGTGTGGTTCTACATCTCTTTCGACATCCCACAATTTCTCATGGTCATCAGAGACTGTGGCTCAAGTTCCAAATTCAGATAAAAACAAGTGTGCCCCTTGATAAATCACAAGTTATGCAAGCAATAAATGGAAGAAAAAATTGTTCTCTGTGGGAAAATTTGGGGCTGATTTCTTTTAAATAATTGACCAGCAGCTGGGAGGTTCCTTTGCACAGTAGGTGACTCCAGACTAAGTCAGTCTTGCCTATAGGCATATGCACACACTGGCACATGTTAAAGTCTTTGATAATGTTTTCATTTTTTCTCCACACTAGTAATGAGCATGATAATAATTAACCCATAACTTATGGTAATAAGCCCTTCCATACAGAATTTAATTCTCACACCTTATTAATACTATTTCAGAAGTGATAATTTTAAGATTAGAGACATTAGGTAGCCTGAATGTAGTCCATGCAGCTGGTAGGTGATAATCCACTCAATGTGATTGTTTACTTCATGACAAACTATCACATATTCAATAAATGTCAGCCAAGTTGATTAACTCAAGAAATATTTTGAGATTCAGTTGAGGTGGAGGTTTCTGATTCCTTTGGAGACTAAGTTGTGTCCTGTGATGTTTTTCTGCAAACTGTCTTATGAGAGGATGTTTTTGCTGAAGTAGACACGTGGGAGGATGTTTTGCTGAAAACAGACATATGGTGTTTTTCTGGGAGCTGCCTGGGAGAAGGGTATGTGGTGTTTTGCTCGAACGGACACATGAGAGAGTGTGTGATGTTCAGAATGGGTATAAATATAACACAACAGATAGTAGCTGATGCTGTGGCATTGGTTCACCTTGCCACTCTTTGCTGGTCCTCATTGGGCTTTGCAGATGCTGTGGCATTGGTTTGCCTTACCTTCTTTGCTACTCATTGTTTGCCATGACTTCATAAAGAGAATTGTACCAAAGAACTTCTGGTGGCTTCTTGCTGCCTCCACAGACTTGAGTTGATTGGCAGAGCCTTGTGAATTCTTCTGGATCAAACTGCTATTGCTGAATCATGACTGATGTTCACAAGTATAGGTACTCCTGTTGATTCATGTGAGCTGAACTGTTGCTATCCTAACAGCAAAGATTGTGATCACCCCAAAAAACTATTTTGAAACAGGTCCACATCCTCTTTTGCCCTATTAACCTTTTCTTTCTACTACCTCTAATGGATGATTGGCTAGAAGGGAGGTTAAATCATTTAAGTACTCTAATTAAACTTTGAAATTTTACATTTTGAAAAAATGTAAGCCTACACTCAGTGGTAGTGTGTGCACTTGCATGAGGCCTTGAATTCAATCCAAAGAATCAAAAAATAATAATCATTAAAAAATAAATATTTGAGAGGGGTCTAGAAACCTCAAAACAGAATAAGCTATTGCCACTCCATTTGGTTGCCCACCCTATAGTGAAAGATACCACATCTCGGTTGTAAGATATAGAATATAGCTAGTCTTTGCTATTCTGTGGGTTCTTCTTTTTCCCATTCTTTATCCTCCCCATTTTACCCCCTATTACTAGATAGGAGAAAGGAGGAGAGAGGAGGGAGGGAGGGAGGGAGAGAGAGAGAGAGAGAGAGAGAGAGAGAGAGAGAGAGAGAGAGAGAGAGAGAGAGGCTGACTAGAACTTAAACTGAATCTAATTTCTTTCTTCTTATTTCTTCTTTGAGCATAACTAACCAGCCCTCCTGAATGATCAACAATCACCCACCCCTCCAACTGGGACTCTAGCATTTATATTGTTATGCCTGTTCAAAAAAGCATTTGTGAACCCCAAAAGATCACCAAGGAGCCAATTCTGATGCAATCAGACTAGGGTCTTTATTCAAGATCAAGCTCAAGAACACCACCAACCCTGATAAAGCAGGACAGGAGGGTGAAGCCCTGAGCCCTCAGCAAAACAAGGTTTTATAGGCAATAGTGAGCAAGTGAGGGGGTTTCTAGCCTGGCAAGCATCTAATTGAATGACTATTGTAAGTCTACGGGTAGGTGCTCTGAAGCAAAACCATGAACAATCACAAATGGTCTAAAAGTACATCTGTAACTATAAGATAATTTTGCTGTTGCTAGGTAGTAACTCTGGGGTGTGGGCCAGAGACAAACTATGTGGTTCTTCCTGGAACTTGGGTGCAGCTTGGGTTCAACTGAAGGTCAAGTTCTCAGACTCTTTTCTTTTAAAATGGAGGCCAGTCCCAAGGTGGAGTAGATTTGGCCTCTCAATATACCCTCTGGAAAGCTCCCAGAGTTCCAAACATCACACAATCATGGAAAGTTTTTGCAGCTGGTAAAACCATGCCTCTGCTAGAGCATGAGGAAAATCATCGTCAGCTGCTGTGAAATAGCCACATATCCCCACGCCTGGGATTAAGCCAAAACGTTTCTTAGAACATTTCTGTGTCTTTTAAAGAAACCAGAATTCTCACTACCATAGAGAATTTGAGCTGGAACTTAAAAGGAAATTTCTTCCATGTTGGCTACCTTTCATGGTGCCAGAATGTGTCATGCAGGTTTCTGGGAAAGAAAAGGCATCAATTGTCTCATCCAGATTATAAATCTACTATCCAGGCAGGAAAGATGGGTCCACATGGGCAATTATGGCATAGACGTTAATGGTAGAAACCAACTACTCTGATTGCATTTGGAGAAGTCAAACCTACTTTGAAGAGGTCATCTGTCCCTAGAGGGTAAACCTACCAGTGCTATTTAACTAAATTGTCATAGCACCCAGCTGTCCTCAAAATATCTCTGTTTATACCAATAGAAAGATGCTACTCCGCCATTTTCTCTCTGGTGAGTTTCTAAGACCAGAGCAGCCAGCCAGGAGGCTCAGGCCCCACGAATCCCAGGGGAGCTGCAGGGCGGCAGGGACAGAATCCTCTCAGCTTCCGAGTGACAGAGGAGGATCAGCATCCTTCTCTGCCCATTCCTGCAAGTGGAGGGCCTACCTCCAGGGAGCGCCTTAAGCCAGAGACTCGAGTGAGAGCTGCCATTTTCTCTTCAGTGAGTTTCTAAGACCTGAGCAGCCAGCTGGGAGGCACAGGCCCCACGAGTCACAGGGGACTTGCAGGGCAGCAGGGACAGGACA